>NC_081565.1:16685072-16824368 GCF_022355385.1 Mustela nigripes | reverse complement strand
GATGTTTATGATCTAGCTCTAGATCATAAACATCTCAGATTGACTTACGTCTTTATTATAAACTTTACTATAAACTTTATGTTAAACTGAATTTCAAAATCATACCATAAAACTATTTGGTATAAAAGAACCCTATTCTGTATGAAAAATACATAGCCACTAAGTATATAAATGTATGCATATACATACACTTTTATGCAGAAAAAGATACTGAAAGAAATATATTAAAGTGCTTCAGTGGTTATTCTCTGGGTAGTTAAGATTTGGAGTATTTAAAATGTTTTTCTTATTGTTGTTGTTCTGCATTTTAGAATTTTCCTCCTATGAGAATGTAATGCTGGGTAATTTTAAGAAACACTTAATAAAAGTTATGTTTATTTTCTTTTTTAATAAATGGTTTTACTGCTGCATTGTAAGCTCATTCTTCACTCAAACTTGAGAGTAATACGGCCATCCCAGAGGTAATCATCCCATCACCCAAGAATGGAAATATCTCAATTTGTCTCCAAATTTTGGCCCAAAGAAATATCTAGGCAAGAGACAAGCTCTCCAATCAAACTTAACTCAGTCCCTCATGAAAATAAAGCTTTGCCTTTATTTTCCCTGTGGGAGCCTGCAGTTTGCCAAGATGCCAGTCCCAGAATCTCTGGCCCCACACTCCAGCCTTTGGTACCCACTATCAAAGGTGGACACTGCTTTGCCTCCCCTTGAATCTGGGCTGCCTTAAGGATGTGTTTTATTTTTTTTTTTATAATTTTTTAAAAAAACTTTTAATAAACATATGATGTATTATTAGCCCCAGGGGTACAGGTCTGTGAATCACCAGGTTTACACACTTCACAGCACTCACCATAGCACATACCCTCCCCAATGTCCATAACCCACCACCCTCTCCCTACCCCCCTCCCCCTGGCCCCCCTCAGTTTGTTTTGTGACATTAAGAGTCTCTTATGGTTTGTCTCCCAACTGATCCCATCTTGTTTCATTTATTCTTTTCCAACCCCCCAAATCCCCCACGTTGTATCTCCACTTCCTCGTATCAGGGAGATCATATGATAGTTGTCTTTCTCCGATTGACTTACTTTGCTAAGCATAATATCCTCTAGCTCCATCCATGTCATCGCAAATGGCAGGATTTCATTTCTTTTGATGGCTGCATAGTATTCCATTGTGTGTGTGTAGACATATATATATAGTGTATATATATTGTGTATATGTGTGTATATATATACATATATGTATATATGTGTGTGTGTGTGTGTGTGTATATATATATATATATATATATATATATATATATATATACCCTCTTCTTTAAAGAAAGTGTTTTTTAATAAACAATCACCTGAGGAAGTGACTCTGCATTAGGAATGGGTCATAAAAGGCCATGCAGCTTCTGCCTGGCTTTCTTAAAACACTAACTTTCAAATGTTTACCTCCTCGTTGGAAACCTGCCCCTGCACCGTGAGAGATCTTAACCACATGAAGAGGCCCCCACGTAAGTGGTGCCACCAACAGTCTCAGATGAGCTGGGAGAGAAGTTTCTAGATGATCCCCACCCCACACCCTCCGAACCCCTGGGTCATCCACAGATGTTGGGACTATTCCCAGCTGAGACCCAGTCCTTGTAGAGCTGGGACAACTCCTCTGTCTTCCCTTTGTCATTTATGGATTCCTGACTCCTAGGTAGCATGAGCATAGGGTTGTTGTTGTTGTAAGGCAATAAGTTTAGAGTGATGTTTTATGCAGCAGGAGGTAACCAGAAACCTCCCCTTGTCCAGTCTTACAAAAATACCCACATTCCTTCCCACCTGTCATCATATGGCAGCCCTAAGCCCTAAAGATGAACTGGGTATCCAGAGACCCAGGTCCGAGCCTGTCCTGTTACTAACATGCTGTATGCCTGGAAAAGGCATTAACACCTAGCAAGCATCACAGAACGCTTAGCACCTTTACTGGCTTCCCTGCAATGGTAGGCAGCTTCTTTGGCCCTCACAATGACTGGCTGAGATAGGCATTGCTACCCCCATTTGCAATATGAGGAGACTTCAGGTCAGAGATACCACAAGCAACTTGTTCAAGGCCACACAGTTCATAGATGGCAGAACAGACTGTGAGGTTGGCCAAGAATCAAGTTCCCTGTCATTTCCAACCTCTAGACTGTCTACCTTTGGGAATTACAGACTCAGGCTATTCCATAACTCCAAATGATGGACCTTCAGCTGCGTGGTATTTCCCTCCAAACTAAATATCCCTCCTAATGCCGTTCCTTACACCATATGTTTTATACAAACTATGACTGTTTTGGGGTTCCAAAATCAATGCATATATATTGTAGAAAATTAGAAAGAAACAAGTTAGAAGACACAAAGAGGAAAATAATAATCAAGCTAATAACTCTCCCTCCCACCGGATTTCCCTTATTTCTAGTTTTTAACCATGCATTTATACTAGACTTTGTTGTCTTATAACATGAGCACATATTGTTTTAAAATATCTAAGCTTAAATTAATTCATTCATTTATATCAGACATACATGTTAGTTATAGGCATCTGAGGTGTTCAGTGTGTTGGTGTGATATATTTATATATAGCAATATGATTATTAAAGTAGTGTTAGTTAATACTTTAAAAAAAAGAAAAGAAATACATGTTAGGATCTAGCTATATGCTTAGATCTCCTGACATTATATAAATTATATATATCATGTATGTCTGTATATATACACATCTAGTCTGTATCTAGGTGCAGGTGTATACCAGTATCTTCATCTGTAAACATACCTACACCTTTATCCACCAAAGTATTCATAGTGAGTTTCTCTGAATACTGAGTTTTCCTTCTTTTTGTTGACCTTTCTTATTTTCCTTTTTTTCTTGAAAATGAATAGCGATTGCTTACGGAATTAAAATGAAGCTACATAAAACATGTCACATACATCCTTTCATGTCATTAAGTATTGACTGCAGTATCATTTAATGTCCGCGATATATTCCATTACACCAATGTATCATCATGCACTTCATCAATTCCCTATTGTTTGAATTTTATATTGTTTCCAATTTTTCACTATAATACTGCACCACATGTTCCTAAAGATAAATCTTTCTACACATTCCTGTGCATCCATGTGTAGAATTTTCTTGAGAGTAAAAAGATAAATGACTGGGACGAGGGGTATTGACATATTCAAAGTTTTGGTCCATACCGCCAAGATGTCCTCCAGGAAGGTGAGACCAATTCCACTCTGATCAGCTACATACAGGGTGATTATTTCACTCTATAATGCTGGGTGTTACATCACAGTTTTCCAGTCTTAGTGCTTTTGATATGCATCTCAGATTTCAAATTTGTTTTGTCATATTCTTTTCAACCTACTCCGGGGGGCTCAAATCCTTTTTGATTTGTGATGTCTAGACTGACATGGGATAATCCAGGTGTGCTCTGACCCACCCAGAGCAGAAATGGACTCCCGCCTCCATTTCTCTGGACACAAGTTTTATAATAATGCAGCGCAGGACTGGCCCCCGCTTCAGTGGCAGCTGACTGGTACTCAGTATGCTCTCAGTTTTTTGTTCCCATGCACTGCAAATAAATCTGGTCTTTCCTATCATGTGTTTGTAGAACTGATTTCTTCTAAACCAAAGCAAAGAACGTTTATACTACCAAATGTGTCTATATATTTTGGCCCTCTCTTCCTAGTGTCTCAAGATATTTTTTCATCCAAGTCCTGTGATCTCATGTTTTCACTATTCCCTGACTAGCACACCCTCATTGAACTGGATAAATATGAAAAGGAACAGGATATAAGAAAAGGAATGAATAGTGACTGGATGTTTGCAACATGTCAAGCATGTACTACAAATCAATGCTGATACCTTTGTTTTAAATATTAAGAAATTGATGTTTATAGGGATGATTTGTCTTGGGGAAGGCCACATAGCCAGGAGGGAGGAAGAGTCGGTGGGGAAGCTTATTTTTGTGGTTCTTGCTATTATTGGTATCTGATGCCAAGTCTTCCCCTGATGTAAGGCAAGGAGACAGGTGTTGAAGAGAACTAGACAAAGAACAAAACCTGGTAGCTTATAGTTAGAGGACTCGCTTGAACTGACATCAGTCCCTTAATGAAAGCTCTTTGGGGCCATGTAATTGAATAAAGGTGAGCAATCTGACTATACTGTCAAACACTCTACAATTTCCTCCTTTGGAAACAACAGCAACAAAATACTGTTAATTCAATAAATATATGTTGAAAGCTTATAATCTGCCAGAAAGTATGCCGGGGAGTAAGACAGAAATATTCTATTGTCATAAAGGTTGCACTTAATTGGGATGATAGACTATTCAGATAAAGACATATAAAACAATCAATACACCTATGAGAAGCTTTGACAAATAGTTTGCTGACATTCAGATATCCTGTGCCTATACTATCTCCCTGATCTACCTGCACCACAAAGCAACCCGAAGTAGAAATGTAGTCTGCTTGCCATGATTTTCTTTTAGTGAACCCACGATGGCTCCCTGAGCTTCCAGCTTCCCTTCACGCATGCTCACTATGTTAATTTGACCAAATGACCTTACCCTGTTGAGAATCAAGATCAAGTTTCAAAAGTGTTTCACCGCCTATTTGAAAGGAGGATATGATTTGTCCTTCAGAACTGTGGAAGCCTCTCGACTTACCCTTGATTCCTCTATGAATATCACTACTCTGTGATTAAACACATACCATCAACTCATGTTAGCCCTGGAAAAGTAATTTGCTTGAGTCTAAGGACTGAAATTGAGGCAGACACTTCAAGTAAACACTCAGTACTTCCTCTGTACATTGGAGCTGCATGTCTTATGAAATATCTTTATTCTCCCTTTTCTACTTTTCAGATTTTTCCTTGATGTAAATGACGGATCTGACAGATTCAGAATGAATTTTGTTTATACTTTTATCTGGTAATAAGGTTTCAGTTGTTTCAGGCAATGGGACAATCATTTGCTTCTTCTTATTGTTCCAAAGGCAATTTTAAAAGCTTGTTTTCTTCCTTCCTTTCTTTTTTTTTTGCTTTTCGTTTTTTGTTTTTTCTCAAAATTTCCCACCATGAACTGACAAATCTGAAAGCTCAGCCTTTCTGGAAGTATTTTCAGAAGTTTAAGCTAAACTTTTATGTATTTTTGGCCTGTTTATCATCTTTGAGTTTCCTGTGCAAGTATATTTTATCTCTCTATGCTTCCCAAATTCCTCCCTCATTGTAATTCTCTGTGATTATTTGCTCAGAATTTCATTTTTTAGAGTCTTCCTCCCTGTCATACATCTATTTCATTTTAAAGTCTCTGGTCATAGAACGAGAAAAAAAAATCTATTCTCTGACATTAAAATATCACATGTATATGTGTTCATCAATTCTTGGTTATAATTTTTCACCTTTTGAAATACAAGTGTTATTTCTTGGTTTCATAATATCCAGTACCGGCAAAGATTTTATGAAATAATCATTTTCTTAAATTGTTGCAAGCAGTGCAAATTTGTATGGCCCTTTGGGGAAGCAATTTGGCAATATAAAAAAGAGCCTTAAAAAAATATGCATCCTTTTTGACCGACTTCTGGGAATTCACCCTAAGGAGACCACCTTAAATATAGGAAAGGCTTTATGTAGCATTACACTCATTGCAATGTTATTTATAAATACAGGAAAGTGGAAAATAATGCCCAACTTGAAGCAAATGGTTAATTATGCTGGAACATTAAAGGGGGCATGATGATAATGAGATACATAGAAAATACTTGTATCCAATACTAATTTTAAGAATGGGGGTAAAAATGATAAATTTGTAAATAAGGATATACTATTAAATATAGGAGAGCTTCTGCTTATAGACTGGAGGAGTAAGATATGAACAGACCTACTCTCCTCCAGAGAGCAATAAATTTTAGACAAAATGCAAAACAGACAGACAAACAAAAACACCTAAGGGCTCTGGAAAGTAAATCAAGCAGGTATGTTTGGAAAGGAGTTGAAACATGGAGAAAACAGGCAGCACAGGTGAATTTCTCAAGTTTCAAGCTTTACCCTGAGTGTCGTCATAATTTCGGTCTGGCTCAGGGTCCCTGAAATGGCAAGAAAAACTATAATCTTCATGGACAGGATTTAGATCAACCCCTGTCACCAAGAAGGGAAGGACGAATCCCAAGAAGAAGAGATCCAGAGAGGGTCTCATAGTCTGTGTGTAAATCTTGTGCATACCTCTGGTTGACCTCTGAACCACACACTCAGGGTGAATTATATGCAGCACAGAGAAGGGAAGAAGAAATGACTGGGATTGGAGTCCCTGCTCAGGACTCCAGAGACAGCCAGATGGACGAGGATTTTAACACAACTACTGTAACTGTACTCACAAGGGTAAAGAAGAAGAAGACTATAATGAATAAAAAAAATACAAAGATTATTAGCAGAAAAATCACACACACAGTAAGCTAATCAAGATTTTAGAACTGAAATATAGAACAACTATATGAAGTTTAAAAAAAAAAAACCATCCCTGGATAGGCTTAGGAGAGAGAACAGAAGAAACAGCCATTGACCTTGTAGATAGATTAATAAAATGCTCTAATCTGAAGACATGAGAGAAGAAACATTGAAAAACATTTAACAGTGTCTAAGGGATCTATGGGGTCATATCAAAAGCTCTAAATACAGATAAGTGGAGTTGCAGAAGGCAAGGAGAGAGAACAAGGGAGGAAGGAAGGAAGGAAAGAAAGAAAGAAAGAGAGAGAAAGAAAGAACAAGAAATTTTTAAAAAGGAAAGGAAAGGAGAAAGAGAGATAAAAAGAAAGACTGACAATTAACCAAATTTGGTATAAGAAAGTCATACGCTAGCAAATTCACAAAGCTCAGAGAACACGGAATGGGATAAGCATCGGGGGGAAAGGTCTCTGCTGATAGTCAAACTGCTGGAAATCAAACTTTGAGAAACAGCCTTGCTCTAGACATTTCTATATGGTAAGAAAAAGGAAAAGGCATAAAGCTTGGAAAGGAAATGTTTGTTTGCAGGTGATATGATCATGTAGAAAAATAATCACAAAGAATCTGCAAAACAATTGGAAGAATAAGTAACTTTGGCATGGTTGAAAGATAAAAGGTTAATTAATATAGGAAAGGTGATTGCATTTCTATATAGAAGCAGCGCACACATGAAAAATGAAATTTAAAAATAATTCCATTTACAAGAATGCAAGAAACTACTTAGTAAGTTTAACAAGAGACATACAAGATTTTTTTTTTATAAAAACAGCAGAAAACTGCTAAGAGAAATTTAAGAAAACCTAAATAAATTGAATGATATGCCATGTTGGTGGACTTCAAGACTCAATACCATTAAGATGTCATTACCCCCCCCAGATATAGCGACAGGTTAAATGCAATCCTATTTACAATGCCCAGGGTTTGGGAGTTTCTGTTTGTTTGTTTAGTAGAAATTGACAAGTTGATTTAAAAATTTATAGTGAAGTGTAAGTAACCAAGGACTGCCAAGCAATTTTAAAAGAGGACAATATTGGAGGGCTTACACTACTTGTTTTCAAGACTTGTAATAAAACTATAGTAACCAAGACAGTGTATTGTTAGTGAAAGCAGAGGCATACAGATCAATGAAAGAGTTCAGAATCACACAGAACAGATTTTTTACAAAGTTGTCAAAGGAAAGCCTTTTCAACAAATGGTCAAAGGAAAGCCTTTTCAGCAAATGGTGCTGGAACAAGTGGAGAGCCATATGCTAAAAGAAAGGAACGCAGGCCCTAGATCATGTCAAATACACATATTAACTCAAAACAGGTCATAGAACTAAAGGTAAATACTAAAGCTATTAAACTTCCAGTAGAAAACAGGAGAAACATCTTAGTGGCTTTGGGATAGGCAAAGATCTAAGGTTAAGACCAACTGCATGAATCATAAAAGAAAAAATACTATATACATATATACACAAATTATATAAAGGTGAAAAAATTTTGCTATTCTAAAGACATCACTAATAAAAGTAAAAGCAAACCATTAAATGGGAGAAAATGTCTGTAACACAGTAGTTCTCTCCTTATCCACAGGGAATACGTTCCAAGACAGCCAGCGGATGCCTGAAACCACAGAGAGTACTGAATCCTATATACAGGATGTGTTTTATTATACATACCTACCTATGATAAAGTTTAATTTATAAATTGGGCACAGTAAGAGATGAATCATTACTACTCATAAAACGGGGCAGTAATAAATGTTATGTGAATGTGCTCTCTCTTGCTCATAAAATCTATCTGTACTATACTCACCCTTGTTGTGGTGATGTGAGATGGTAAGATGCCTACATGATGAGACAGGCTGGGGAATGACGCACAGTGACGTACTGGGAGGTTACCTGAGAGCTGATGTCGCATTAGAACCAGAGGGTCTGCCTGGAAGGAGGAGCACCAGCCTGGGACTGCTGTCAATCATGGATAATAGAAACCACGGAAAACAAGACCATGGGAAAGAGGGGCGTAACGTACATTTATCTGACAAATGACTTGTGTTGAGAATATTTGAAGACTTCTCATAATTTTTTAAGAAGACAAAAAAAAAATAAAAACCTTGGTTAAAAATTTGCAAATTAGGGCATGTGGGTGGCTCAGTTGGTTAAGCAACTGCCTTCGGCTCAGGTCATGATCCTGGAGTCCGAGGATCGAGTCCCGCATCGGGCTTCCAGCTCCTCGGGGAGTCTGCTTCTCCCTCTGACCTCTCCCCTCTCATGCTCTTTCTCTCACGCTCTCTCTAATAAATAAATAAAATCTTATTAAAAAATTTGCAAATTATTTGAAGAAAGAAATACTTTAACAAAGAATGGCAATAGGCACATGAGAAGATGATCAACCTTTTTAGTCATCAGGGAAATACAAATTAAGCCACAATGAGGTACCACTATGTAATCACTGAAATGGTGTTTTGTTTTGTTTTTGTTTTTGTTTTTTTGGTTTGTTTGTTTTGTTTTGTTTTGTTTTAAGGCTGGTTAAATTTAAAAGAACAAATTTCAATCTTACCAATTTCAACAAGGCTTGGGAGCAGGTAAAATTCTCATACACTGTTAATGAGAATGTATATTGTGCACCTACTTTGGAAAACAAAACAAAACTTAGGGGTGCCTGGGTGGCCCAGGGCATTAGGCATCAGATTCTTGACTTTTGCTCAGGTCATGATCTCAAGGTCCTGGGATCAAGCCCCACTTCTAGCTGCACAGTCAGCACAGAGTCTGCTTGAGATTCTCTATATCCCTCTCCCTCTGCCCCTCCCCAAACTTGTACATTCATATTTTCTTTCTCTCTAAAATAAATAAATAAATAAATATTTTTTTTTTAAAAGAATCTATATCATGTATCTACTTTAAAAACAAAACAGGGGCACCTTGGTAGCTCAGAGGGTTAAGCCTCTGCCTTCAGCTCAGGTCATGATCCCAGGGTCCTGGGATCGAGCCCCACATCAAACTCTCTGCTCAGCAGGGAGCCTGCTTCCTCCTTGATCTCTGTCTGCCTCTGCCTACTTGTGATCTCTCTCTCTCTCCCTCTGTCAAATAAATAAATAAGTAATAAACTCTTTAAAAAAACAAAACAAAACAAAAAACTATGGGGTAATTTGTTGGGTGAGTTGGTTAAGCATCTGACTCTTGATTTTGGCTTAAGTCTTGATCTCAGGGTCCTGAGATTGAGCCCATGGTTGATCTGAGCTCAGGTTGGAGTCTGCTTGAGATTCATTCTCTCTCTCTCTCTCTCTCTTCCTCTGCCCCTCCCACTGCTCATGCTGTACCTCTCTCTCTCAAATAAATAGATAAAATCTTTTTTAAGAAAAAAACTACTTTCTCACAAACTTACACCTATAACCTTATGTCCCACATATCCTGTTCCTAACTATTGATAAAGAGAAATAAAATCATATATTCACACAAAAACTTGTGCATGAATGTTCATAGCAGCCTTACTCAGAGTAGTAAAAAACTGAAATCAACTCAAATGTCCACTCATCAAGTGAGTAGATAAGGCATATCCACATAATGGAATACTATTCTGCATTAAAAAAGGAACTCCTGGGGCACCTGGGTGGCTCAGTGGGTTAAGCCTCTGCCTTTGGCTCAGGTCATGATCTCAGGGTCCTGGGATCGAGGCCTGCATTGGGCTCTCTGCTCAGTGGGGAGCCTGCTTCATCCTCTCTCTCTGCCTGCTTCTCTGCCTACTTGTGATCTCTCTCTCTCTCTGTGCCAAATTAATAAATAAAATCTTTTTAAAAAAGGAACTCCTGATATACGCAACAATATATATGAATCTCAGAAACACTGAGTTAAAGATACCAAACACAAAGAATGCATACTGTCTGAGTCCACTTACGTAGAATTCTAGAAAAGGTAAATCCAGTCTATAGTGAGATAAAAGCAGATCTGTGATTGCCTGATGTTGGTGTGTATAAGGATGAATTTACTATGAAAACATCGCAAGGAATTGGGGGGGTGATGGAAATGATCACACAACTTCCAAAAACTCACTGGATTGTAAACTCTAAATGGATGCGATTTATTGTAAAGTACACCTCACGAAAGCTGATTTTTAAATTGCATATAGAAGGAGATAATTCAAGCTTGGAAGGAAATTAGAGCAAAATTTAAAAGTTAGTAGCATTTGGATGATGAGGTTACAATAAATTTTCATTTATTATGGTTTTACTTCTAGTAACTTTACAAACTTTCTTTAATGAGCATAAATCATTTTAAATTTAAAAAAATAATAAACCAGTCCATGGCATATTAGATTAAGCCAGCATCCTTTTCCTGGTTAAATGTATAACTAAAATATACATTTCTGTCTAAGAAATATCCTTTGCAAATAATACTATTCTTGTCTATCACACTTAAGGACAGAGAGGTAATCCCAGAGGGATATGTGTTTTCCCTTCTCCTCTACATTTCAGGCATGAAATTGGAACAGAGACAATTCAATAATTTACCATAAATTGTGTTTTTAGTGAAATAATTCTTTCTGCGGCAATGTGGCGAACTGAGGCCTGTGCTGATACACTGCATTAGCTCTGAATTGTTTCGTGTATGGGAAATTCATTTTACACACACACACACACATACACACACACACACAAACACACACACACATCATGGACTAGCAAAATATGATTGGATTTGTAGTCAGAATCCCTGAGTTTGAGTTTTAGTCCTTTGATTACACGATTATGGTAGTTTCAGACATAGCCCCCGCTAAAATCTCTTGGGTACACCTCCTATTAAGAGGTGGGATCTCCTATCCTTGAACCTGGAGGGGCTTGTTGCTGTTTGGACTGAAAGAGAATGGCTGGGGTAAGCCATTCTTCCAGGGCTAAGTCAAAAAGGACCGTGGAGTTTTACATGTTTCTCTTGGGAAGATTACACTATCCAAAAAATCTGACCATCTAGAGATTACCATATTGGAGAGGCCACTTGCAGAAGCACGGGTCACCAGCCCCAGCTGAATCCCTAGCCAACGCCTAGCATCCCCAGCTGTCAGTAGGCCATTTTGAAAACCCAGCCCAGCTGAGTCCCCAGAAGACTGCAGCCAGCCTGATGTCTGACTGTAACCACAGGAGAGACTCCAAGACAGACTAGCTCAGCTGAGCCCTTCCCAAACTCCTGACCCACAAAACTGTGTAAAATAAAATGGTTTTTTTTTTGTTTTTTTTTTTTTGTTTTTTTTTAGCCACCGACATGTTGGAGTAATTTATTAGGCAGCAATGATAATTTGCAACAGTGACCTTGGGTGAATCACTGACCTCCTTTGACTCTACACTCTTACAGCTCTAATAGGAGTATCATCTGCTCTCAGTACTGCTGCAAGGCCTAAAAGAATCTTTCAAACCTCAGAATACTGAGCAAATACTTGTTTCATTTTATTCACTTATTTGTATGTTTACATGGCACACTTAGTGAGCACCTAGTATATGTGAAACCTGTACAATAGGCTAGGGGTCTGTTAATGAGACACAGTCCCTCCAGGCAAGCAACTTGGATCCTGATGGAGGCAGGGATCAAGAAGGCAGGTGATGGAATGAAGTGTGTAAGACTATCACATAAGTCAGTGCAGAAACTGTGAGGATACCTTGTAGGGGTCGCTCCCGCTGTCCTGGGACTGGTGCCAAGAATGATCAGGTTTCCAGCTGGGGTGCATGGAAGTGGAGGGAGGCAGGAGAGTGGAGAGAGGTCATGGTGGAGAAAAGAAAAGGCATCTGGCTTAGCTGTGTAGCAGGTGAGTGGAAACTAACCAAGGTGTGGGGACTGCTGTACTCAGGGAAGGGTTCACCATGGCCTCTGTGGATCTTGGTGAAAAACAGATCCTCCTGACGCAGGATGGAAGCACTGGAGTGTCTACCTTCCAGGCACCTTTCTGGGCACACAAAAATAAAAAAATAAATAGACAAACAGTCTAGAACAGCAGGTGCCAAGTAACTGCTACCTTAAATGATCTTTGTCACTTTGGAAGAGCAAAGCAGGAGACAAGGGGAAGGTACAAGAGTTCACCAGAAACGTCTCATCCTGCTCAATGTGAATGGGGTCTTGGGAGGCAGCCATCAAAGGCTGAAGCCAACACCTTGGCCAAGCCCCTCTTCCCAAGTCAGGCTTGCACAGGGATCTGCTTGCCTGCTGTAGCCTAGTTGTTGTCCTGTGGCCCGTGTAAGTGTTCCTCGATGGTCAGACGACCACGATCACTGATGTGTATGTGTGTGTGTGTGTGTGTGTGTGTGTGTGTTTGGGAGTCAGGCATCAGCACAATACAAACAAAAACAGCACTTTCCGTACATCATTTAAGTAGATCCAATTAATAAGTCCATGACATAAAGAGGATGAGCAGAGGATCTTAGAAGTAACGTGCCAGGCCATGTGTCCAGATGACTATGAAACAACTGATTCACAGTCAGCCCTGGTTCCCTCCACCCCGGGCTCCTTCTGGGTACCTCTTGTGGACAGAAGCTTTCAGAGCGAGCAAGGCCCAGAACAGGTGAAAAAGAGACAAAGGGAAACCCTGTTAGGAATAAGGAAACTCCGTGTCCCTTTTGCAGTGGAAAGTCCACCGCTGTCATGTGCTGGACACAGGAAGGGGCCTATGCAAATGCCAAATTTAATTAGCTCAGATCCCAGTGAAATGAACTAAATTCAATTTGCTATTTGCACTCCTTCTTTTCTCCCTTGGAGAAGTTTAGGGTTTTAAATAGCTCAGGGAGAGGGGGAAAAGAAGTAAAGTTAAAAAAAGAAAGAAAGAAAGACAAAGAAAAGCAAAGCAGTCTAATGCCCAGAGTGGTGCCAATCAAGCTGTTTTTGGTAAGTTTGGGCGACTTTAGGAGCTGGGAACAGCTTTCCCCAGAGCCTCTCAAAACGTGGACAGGGGCACTGCCTGTCTGAGTGGCGCCTGGTACCCAGTAGGCACTGCCTCTCAGTGTGGTCACGGGTACCTGGTAGGCTCTACCAAGAGTTGGCTAGAAGGAATGGAGCAGGAGGGGTTGTTCTCACCAGCAACCCCCATGGTGTCGTGCTACAGAGCCTCTGAAGAGATGTTCTCTAATTAACCTCATTGGCTGCGTTACTAGTCTGTTCATCTCCAACAAATACCCTACCGTGTACTCAGAGTCTGCTTTTCCCTTTCCGCTCACCACCACTCCCCACTCAGGCCTCCCACATTCCCCTCCCAGGAGAAAACAGGATTTCTTCGAAGCAGAAACCACAGTGCATCTTTCATCTTTCCTCCAGACATAGCAATCCTGGGGTGAACGGCATCCCCTCTGGAGCAAGATCCCCCCCCAAAGGTTCTCACCTCCTAGGACAGCAGGGCAGAATATGGGCGAAAGCCCCTTTTTAAAAAAAACACTGTTTTGGAAAAAAAAATCATTTCCAACTTCTGCCTCCCTCCTACAAGAGCGCAAGTGCCAAATAATTTCACTGTCATTCAGAAACGGATTCACTGACAACTTTTATACACGCGTCAGCTAGAACGTAGGATCCCTGGGTCCTCATTCAATCACTTACCACGTGGCTTAGGTACGTCATTTACCTTCTCTGTTTTCTCATTAAAGAAAAATAATTATATCCTTCCCCCGCGTATTCTGCAAAGCCACTACGCAAATCAGATGAGAAATTCTCACATGGCCAAGTCAGAATTCTTCTTGGTTCCTCCTGACCCCGGCGACTTTCCCAGCCTGCCCCATCCAGGCAAACAACAACCTGCAGTCATGCCCTTAATCAGGACAAACCATGGCAGCCATATTGGTCCCTTTCATTCTCTTCCAGAGAACAGACAATCCATCCTTCTTTCTTTCTGTCCTTTTCACTCACAATGCATCCTTCACCCTGTCCATTTTGCTGGTCATCAAACACATCATCCTTGTTCTTGTCTCAGGCTCAAGACGTTGCTCCTTTCTGGAATGATCTTTCTCGACTTCATGCAGGTCCCTACTCAGTATCATGTCAGAGAAGCCTTCCCTTACTACCCCGCCTGAGATGCCCTCTTATTCCACTCCCACATAGTCTCTAACCTGCTTCATTTTCCTTCAGAGCATTTATTACTATCTGAGATGATGCTGTGTCTTGGTTGCCTCTCACTTCCACCACTACAGACCCATCAGGAGATTAGAATTTCTGTCTTTCCATCACAGTGCTCTCACTCGAGTGCCTGGCTTACAGCAGGGCACTCCATAAATATCTGCGGAATGAATAGATAATGGGAAAACATGTAGAAAAGTTCAAAGCTCCAGGGATAAAGGGAAAATCCCACATTATCAGCCATCCTGCCTTTGGAAAGAGAGGATTTACAGGTCTGGAAATCACTTACAAACATATCTCCATGTCAGGAACTCACCTATTTGGTTATATGAGGAGCTCACTGGGGAAATGAAGGGAAAGAAAGGATAAATTTCATTTTGCTGGGCACAGTGTGTCATTTCCCAAATTGCTCTGAATTTCCCAGGGAATGGCTTCAGGCTAAGGGAGTGAGGGTGCCAAGGCCTGGGGAAGCCAGGGCAGGAAGGGTCCCATGGAGGACCAGGTGGGCTTGTGTGATCAGGGGACGGCAGACCAGGGCGTGTTCTCGAGGGCCCTTGCCCCTTTGCCTCCACCATACCCCCTCATCCACCAGTTCCAGAAGTTTTCACTCCACAATAGCCAAGTTAATAGCAAAGTTTACCCTTCCTGAGGCGAGGAAGAAACCACGACTGGGGACGAGATTTACTCTTAGATTCTTCCTCGCTGTGCGATTATGACAAAATCTCTTTGACTCTTGAAAAAAAAAATTTTTTTTTTTTTGAACACGAAAAACACGGATGCCAATTCCCGCCTCACTAGGTCTTCTCTGAGATAAGGTATCTATGAGTAACAAAAATTAAGGGACCCTCTGTGACATGCCTGTTACCCTCCATTTCCCAGGAAGGTGATGAAGCCTGACTTGTGAATCCTTTCTGCAGGTAGAATTTGCTAGGTGGAGGGGAACAGATGCATGGCACTGGAATGGGAAAAGATAATTCATAACACCGCACAGCTATTACTTCACATTAAAGGAAGTGATTTGTATTCAGAGATTATGTAACTGTGAAGTGCTGAACAATTACAAAATATTTTGGCTCCTTTTGGGTATGAGGGAGGGAGGCAAAACCTTGAAATAGAAGAAAGTGGTGGCTCATAGGAAAATTTTATCATATCTGTTTGTGAATGACTGGAAACTCCACCTTCCTACACACAGGCTGAACACTTCCGGCAAAATGAGTCATCGTGTTAGGACGGCAAGTGTTTGCTGAGCCTCTACGGTATACCCAGTTTCTAGCCCTGAACCAGCTCTCAGGCTGCACCCACTGACTGAAGCAGAGGCTGAACCCACTGACTGAAGCAGAGGGTACCCACAAGGAAGGGTGTAACACTACAGCAAATGTACATAGTAGGTCAGGTGCTCCTCAGAGAGACTTCCGGTCTTGTATTTGGGGAGCCATATGCCCAGGTAAGAGGAATATCCAGATTTTTCAAAGCTAGTTGGAGACAAGTTGACTCTGATACCAGGGACCCACGGCATACTTCGAATGGGGGTCAGGTAACCAGTTGGGAGTTCTCACCTAGGTCTACGTCATGTGAGATAATCATGTCCCCAGTCCCCAAGTGCATAATATACACAGACATACGTAATGAGAGACAGAGCCCTCTTCCCATTGCTCTCTTGCTTCTTTCCCATTGTTCCTCTCTGATAAACTGTCCTGGGGGGCATGTGCATATCCACTTCCAAGTAGATTTCCATCCCCAGCCAAGAGAGGAAACCGAAACCAGTCTCTCATGCTGAGGGTTATAGATGTGGTAAGTAATGCCCTTAAAGACCCTAAAGAGGCAGGGGTAGTGGTCTATCTTATCTCCATTTAATTCACCAACCTGGTCCTTTAACAACAAAGATGGATCCAGAAGGATGGCAGGGAGCGACCACAAACTCAAACAAATGGTTGGCTCAGTTGCGGCTGCCAGATGTGGTGTCGAGGCTACAACCAATTAACACAGCCTTGGGCATAGAGTCTGTGGCCGTTGATCTGGAAAATAAGGTTTTTCCCAACCCTATCTGGAAGGAGGATCAGAAGCAGTTTCCATTCATATGGGGTAGGCAACACTATACATTTCTAGTCTTGCCCCAGGGCTGCATTAACTATCCTACGCTCCACAGTAACAGTTGGAAGGGACATGGATCATGCAGACAGTCTGCAGAATATTACATTGGTTTGCTCTCTCTGTTGATGCATCATGCTAATCGGACCAGATGAACACGGAAGGGAAAGCACAGTCAAGCACGTGCTAAGATAGACATGCTCTGATAGGTCCAAGATAAATCCTAGGAAGAATCGGGGCATTGCCACGTCAGTGAAGAGTTTAGGTTTCTGTGGTCTGTGGCACGAATAAATGAGAAATCCCTACATCTTACCGTTCACCCCTCCAGGAAAGAAGCAGAACGCTTGGGGCGTCTTCTTTGGGTTCTGAAGGCAGCATGTTTAAGACCGGGGGACACTGCCCGGACCCATTTCCCCAGTGGCATGGAAGGATGTCAGCCGCAAGTAGGCCACAGATTAGCAAAATGATCTGGAGCAGGTCAGTCTGTGGTGTAAACCACCTTACCATCTGCACCATTTGATCCAGCGGACCCCAAAATGTAGGAGTCACTGGTCTGAATAAATCCTGTGTGGAGCTTAGGATGAGTGTTTATTAGGAGACTCAGAAAGTAGATCCCCAAGCTTCGAGAATAAGGCCATGCCACCCGCAGTGGAGAGGTCTGCAATTGCAGGGGTGAGGGGAGCTCCTGGTAATGTTACTTGGTCCTATCAAGAGCCCAGGCAGACAGAGCTGCCTATTGCGAGCTACGTTCTGTCGGATTCAGCAAGTCATGTAAGGAGAGATGACATAAGGAAGTGGCCATCTAGGAGCAGGTCTAAGCAAGATCAGTACGAGTAAATGACACCAGTAAATGGCCCAGACCCCCATCAGCCCCCACTGGCACCTGTTACACTTATGGCCACCCAGGGGTGGCGTGGGAAGCCACGCAAACTTCACAAAGAGGTACTGGCTCTATATGATGCCTACAAGCCAAAAATGCTTCTGTACCGTGTCCAAGACGTCCAAGGGTACCCTTGGCCATTTACACTATGAAAGAAAGGGAGAGGGCCAAGGTACGATATCCATGGATACATGACTCCATTGGCTTGTCAGGGGTCCCAGGAGAGAAAGACACCTTGCTTGTTCAACACCAACTTCAACAAAGGCCTTTGAGAAGTCCACAAGGCATCCTTGGCAGTGATTAGTAATTGGTGATGGGTTCATTGAGGAGAGGACGGAGAGATGACTATGAAACGTGTCCTTTCACATGTAACGGTTCACATATATGCCAGAGCTCCACACTCCACACAATACATGGCCTGGCTCCCTAGATCCTGCTTATAAAGCTTCCGGCCATTCACCTCTATTAAGCTGACGATGACTACTCACTCACGTCGAAGAGATTCACATCGTAAACAAGAGAGACCAGACGGGCGGGACAAAGCTCCAAAAGGGGCTGGGAGCGGTGACCCACAGTTCCCTCTGGCTCTGAGAGTCCATGACAAAGGAGCCAAGCTTGGGAATATTTCCCTTCTGTCCTGCCTCTCTCGCTAAAAGAAAACTGTTAAAATGCAGATTTCTGGGCTCTGCCATGGGGTGGCAGGGTCTGAGAGCCTGTATCTCTAGAAAGTTCCCAGAGGATGTGAAGCTGCCTGTTCAGAAACCACCCTCCAAGGGTCCCTGTCCCAGAGCAGCATGGACCCAGGGGCTGACCTCAGGGGCAGCCCTCCAGCCTCCCACACGCAGGGTTCTCACGGCCAGCCTCAATGATGGAGGCCGGATGCACTGGGCTTCAGAGCCTAGGCTTGGCGGTTCTACTGATCTACGTTCAAATCCAGACCCTGTCACTGGGCAGCTACGTGACCTTCACCTTGTGATCCTCAAGTTTCTCACTTAAAATGAGAGTCATCATAATATCAACCTTACAGGGATATTGTGAAGATTTAATTAGATATATCGGAAAAGAAAATGGGCATGGTGCCTGGCACAAAGTAAGCCCGTGGTAAATAAGAACCCAGCGGTGGCAGAAATGCTAGTGTTCTATAAACTGTAAAGTGCCAGCAAAGATAAGAGGCTGCCTTCCACTGGCAGGTCGCCTTTGTCTTTCAGCTCAAACTCTCATCTTCCGGGACACAGAGGGGCAACATGAGGAGGGAAGCTAAGGAAAGAGACCATGCACTGGGGGGCGAGGACTCCTCCCCCCACACCCCTCTCCACTCTTCTCTCCACCTCTACTCTGCACTTTTCCCCAGGCTCATCGTTTATAGTCAGACTTGGGACTTCCCCAGGAAACAGTTTCCCATTTCCTTCCCCACAGGGCCAAGCCAAGGGTAAGCAGCCAAATTCTCTCCTCCCATTTCTATAGCACACGGGTCTGTGTTTTCGTGGGATGACGCGCTCCCTGCCGTCAGCGCCACGCCTGGCCCAGAATACTCACACAGACAATTTTTGCTGAATTGAATGGAATTCACAGAAATGAAGGAGAGAGGGTTTGGGGAGGCCCTGGTATCGCATCTGGGTCAGCACATGGCCCTAAATAAACCTCACCCTTATACAGGCCCCAGTTTCCATCAAAAAGGAGATTTCCCTGACCTCTTCCAGCTTAAGGTTACCGCTGGAGCATCCTAGACAGAGATCTGAGTGGGGAGTTGGTACACCAGGGTGGCAGGCCCAGGTGGGCCACTAACTCACAGGGGCAAAGTCACATCCCCTCCCTGGGCCTCAGCCTTCTCATCTGCATTATGGGGTGATGTCTAAGGACCCTTCTCTCATTCGCAAGTCATGAATTTCTAGAATATTTTATTCTAGGCCTCTTTGGGGCTCAAGATCAAGGCATCCAAGTAGTGTCTGACACGATGGGGAAGGAGTGTGTTTCCTTTTACCCTGAAGTGACCGCACTCTGTACTAGAGGCCTCTCAGATCTTAGTGGGCGGAATCTCCCATAAAAACACACAGTAATAATGACCATTAATAATGTATGCAATCACTAACGTTGCATCATATTATTCTCAACTCAGACGGTATCTTTTAAACAGGAGTGCACTGATCCTTTAGCAAGACAAATGAAGGCAAAGAGGGACTATTGTCTCCACCACGCACTCGAATCTTCTCTGCATGCATTTGAACCCTAAAGCGAAGTAGCATAAGGTAGTGAAGACAGAACTGGATTTGGCTTTAAAAGCTATGGTTTCACGGCCAGATTCTTTTACTTTCTAGCTGTGTGACCGTGGGCAAGTGACTCAACCTCTCTGAGCCTCTGTCTCATCAGTGAATGCTTCTCCTCCCTCTTCCCAGAGTCGTTGCAAAGATCACCTAAGATAATGGATGTGAAAATCCATTGTAAACTGTAAAGCTCTCAGCAAACACAAGGCACTGCCATTATGGTAATAAAAAGCAAATGACACATGAATATTTCACAAGCAGACTGGGACAGATTACTTGTAACATACCCCCATCTAATGGGGTTTTATAAATATATACTCCCTGCCCTTATTACGAACTTCCTAATAATCTCTTTCTAAAGCTCATCTTCCAACTCCTTTTTTCTCCTGTGTTTTCTTCTTAATATCTCCTTTCTCACACAGCTACTTATTACTGAATGTTGGGTGGCAGGTGGGGAGAGAGTAGGTCAGAAAAACCCACACATCCGTATTTTCTGTGGAGACGTAAACAAAATGAAGCAAGGACACCTCGACGCTAAGGTATTAAAAAATAATGCATCTTCCTTGTGGGTCTGCCACAGTTACTCCTATTAGTAATACTTAGTCTGAAATTAGGTTTAACAACCCCCTCCCCCACTATAGCCTCAAATCCATTCACAGGTGGCATTAATATGGAAGGGGAAGAAATAAGCTCAGATGCATCTTTTTTTCTTTTTTTTTTCCTCTTAAAAAAAAGTATAAATTTTATAAAGCCTTTTGGAGTCTCTCTTGGCTAAAGGAGAAATCCTTTTGCTATTAACTGCTCCTGCAGAGAGAGCTCGCTAGTTGCAAGATCATGATGAGGGTAAGCATTAATTAAATCTAACTGCGAGAGAATAATTGTGTACACATATCCATCAGGGCAAGTTGTCACTATCCAGTAACAAAGTTGGATACAAACTCCATCAGCTGAACTGTCAGGCGGCTGTTAAAAGGATATAAATGTGTCCCAAAAGGATCATTTCGTTTAGGGGGGGAAAAATTGGATTGCAAAGGATTAATGAGGCGAGGGGTTTGTGTTTTCAATTGAATGTAAAATGCAAACCGAGAAAGTTGTGATATCATCATTTAACCTTAATGTTTAGCTACATTTGGATTTCTAACACGTGATGGGGACAATTAGACCTTGTGCATCAAACCAGCATTTCCGTCATGCCGTGAGATGAAAGGCTGGATATCTTCAAGTTACAGTGCACGAGAGTTTACAACAAAACCATAACATCTCGTTTACACAGATGGCATATTCTTAATAATAATTAGGCAAGAAAAATGCATGCAAATTCCACCAGGGTAATTTGGGGATTCAGGAGAGCGCCCTTTTGGTGTGGCTGCCTCTATGTCTACTGGATTTTAGTCCAAACCCTATCTGTATGTGTGCAGAGGCCCCACGCAGATGACAGGACAGCAAGTCCTGGCTGCAGGTGCTGCAAATAGGCCCAGCTACAATGTAGGAGCAGAGACAGTGGTGTTGAAAGCATGTCCAAGTGGCCATCCAGGCTCCACCACTGACTGGCCATGTGGGCTTGAGCTACTGACTTCATGTCTCCGAATACCAACTTCCTTTATGAAATCATGTTCCAAAAGAGTGGCTACAATAAGATATTTGGAAGCACCTACAACAGTGACTGGCACAAAATAGGTAGGTGGCCAATTCTTGCTCCTGTTTCTACCAGATCTATGTCCCAAGGTAGGAAATAAACCACAACCTCAGGATCCGTTCCTCCCTCCTGGCCATCCTGGCTGGGGCAGTCATGGGTAGTGATGGTTTCCAGCCAAGGCAGGGAATAGGAAGCCCACCTGGTTTCACTGCATGCTTGATGGACAACGATCCTGATCAACACCAAGGTCGTTTATTCCAATGCACTTAGGACAATTTGTAATTGTTGGTTGACTGCCTACCTGTATCTTCCTCCATAACTTGAGCCCCATAGGGGTGAGGACCTCGTGTGTCTGGTTTTCCTCTGGCATCTCAGGACCTACAATGATGGCTCAACTTGGTAGGAAGTCAGGTTGGAAACCCTGGGCAGGGATGAAGCAGGAAGGGCTGGAATCGGGAAATGGGAATCAGGTGCAGCAGCAAGGAGACCAGCTAGGGAGGGACTCTATGCTGGAGACGACACCATAAGGAAGGATGATCTGACTCATTTGACTGTACTGGGACCACAGAAGCTAATCTTAGAATGAGGCCACAGTCTATCAAAGAGCCTAGACATTCTGGGATGCTGTAATTATCGGGTAATGACCTAGTCTTGAGTTCTCAAGATCTTGTCAAGTTATTTTTAGGTAGTCCTGACTGAAAGCATGACTTCTTCAAGACCTTTCCCCATCTTGGGATGTACGCAGATTGCTATAAATGCCACAACATTCTGCTGAAAGGGACTGCGCCGCCAGTCTCAGCCAACGTCTTTGGCAAGGTAATCCGGCTAACGCAGATAGAGAAGCTGGGCAATACAGCTATTCCCTGGAACTCTATCTTTTCAATGAGACCATACATAGGGCCTTTATATTTCCGGAAGAGATCCTGACAGAATGGACTATTTCTATGGCCTGAAGAAGAAATATGAAGAATATCGATTGTAACAAAAGATTACTACTTTATCGTGACAGTGAACATTTTTCTGGAACTATTCCACTACAACCTCACCTACACACACTCTCATTTCCTTCCCCACAAGTAAAACAAAACAAAAACACAAAAAATAAAATCAGCACGCACAGATTGCTTCTCCCTATTTCCAACTCTGATTGAAAGAACTATCTTTCAGTGGGGTAAAAATTAAACCACGTTTAGTCATAAATTGCAAAGAATCATCATTTAAAATAAAATAAAATTTCAGGAAATTGGGCCGAAGCCAGAAAACTGAGATCATAAAATGTCAAGACCCATAAAAAGAATTTCTTACTTCTTGTGAAAAATCGTTAAGCTCTAATTCTTGGGTATAGAATTTTATATACGTTCATTTGACTGTATTTTTAATAGTATCATTTAATATTCTGTATACTGATTTTGCCAACCTGATCTAACAGGAAGATTTCTGTAAAAACATTCCTCTTTGATTATGCATTAGTCAACTTGTCATTGTGCTTCCCTCCATTTTTTTCTTTATATAATTTGAAGCTTTGTTGTTTCTGTATGTAAGTACAGATTTCATTTGTCTCCCGGTGAACTGTTCCTTTTATGATTAATGACCCTCTTTATTCCTAAGAATTTTTTTGTTTCTTGTTGTAAAGTTTACTTTGCCGTATATTTCTACTTCTCCCCAAGCTTCCATTTGATTAGTATTTGTCTAGTAGATATTTTTCCTTTCCCTTCCCTATCAAAAATCTTTATGTTTTAGGAAGATCTCTGGTAGAAGGCGAGCAATTAGATTTTCCTTAGTGTAATCTGTCTCTGAATTTTACTTTCCAAATTGTATTTATTATAATTATTAATGTTTTAGGTCTTATTTCTCCCATGTTACATTTTTGTCTCTTCTCTCTCTCTCTTTTTTTTTTTGTTATTGTTTTTTGTGGTTTTTTTTTTTTTTTTTGAATTCCAGTTAGTTAACATACCATATATTGGTTTCAGGTGTAGAATTTAGTGACTCAATACTTCCACATAACACCCAGTGCTCATAAAATGCACTCAATCCCCACCACCTATTAAACCCATCTCCCCATCCCTTCTGGTACCATCAGATCATTCTCTACAGTTAAGAGTCTGTTTTCTTGCTTAGAATCACTCATCATTAGGAAAACACAAATCAAATCTATAATGAGATACCACCTCACTCCTGTCAGAATGACTAAAATTAACAACTCAGGAAACAACAGATGTTAGCGAGGATGAGGAGAAAGGGGAACCCTCTTACACTTTTCATGGGAATGCAAGCTGGGGCAGCCACTTTGGAAAACAATATGGAGGTTCCTCAACAAATTAAAAATAGAACTACCTTACCATGCAGCAACATTATCTACAAGAGCCAAATTACAGAAACAGCCCAAGTGTCCATGGATTGATGAATGAGTAAAGAAGATGTGGTATATAGAGAGAGAATGGACTATTACTCAGCCATAAAGAAGATCAAAACCTTGGCATTTGCCATATCGTGGATGGAGCTAGAGAGTAAAACGGTAAGTGAAATCAGTCAGTCAGAGAAAAACATATACCGTATGAACTCACTCACATGTGGCATTTAAGGAACAACAACAACAACAAAATCCTAGGGAACAGAAGAGAGAGGCCAACCGTTCTCTTCATGCTCTTGCTTTCTCTTTACCTTTATCCCACCACACCCTAGTGCCCGCGGGAATTACCATAGCATCAGCTTCTAAGCTTGAAGCCCGAGCTCTTTGTTTCCTTCTCATTCTTTACACCTGAGGAGTCTCCTCTCTGGATCTTTGACAAATCTGCATTGTTTCAAAAGTTCCACTTTATTCAACGTGGGCATGCACGTGCACAGGTGGGCAAGCATATGGGTATGGAGCAGGAAAAAGGTGGGCTTCATGTGCCGTTCTGTTGAAAATTTATCACATGCTTCCGCAGCGTTCTTTTCACTTAGATATAGGAGCTTTTGTTATAAACAGAAACATGTTCTTTTTAAAAATATTCTAGGATTGGGATGTCCCCCCAAAGTATTGAAGTTCAATATATAAATATGAAGCAGGATCTTGATGGGAGAGTCCTACCTACTCAACCACACTCCCCTGCCTGCTCCCTGAATGCCTCTTTGGAGCACTGCTTGACAACTCTTGCTTGTGGTCCCCGACCTCTACCTCGTACCCTCAGGATGTTTAACATGTCTGTCTCAAAAATGGGAAAATGCAAAGGCTTCTCTTTACAAAAATCTTCTAAGTGATTTACCCATTCGATTAAAGTTGATTCAGAAAAAGGCACAAGCTGCCAGCTTCTATGTGTTTTATCCAAATTCCCCAACAGTCAGTCTTGGTTGCAGGGTATATGGCCCACGTGATTCCACACATTCAAATGGCGTGGAAAGAGGACAATGTTGTAAGTCAGAGGACTTGGAATTCCATTCCTGGGTCTCCTAATTTCTTTCTGTGGCATGGATGAGGTCTTCCTATCCATCATTTTCTGTATCTATGGGCAGGACTGGATGACCTTGAAATTCATTTCCATCACTGGTAGACTAAGACAACCTAATGGGTTATTTCCCCCAATTGTGTGCCTGAAAGCCTGGGACAACAATGCTTTTGAGACATACAGGGTTACCTGTAGTCATCCAGCAAGTAGACAGTCAAGGCGTTAAATCTAAGATTCTCTCATTCCACGTCTAAGATGTTCCCTTACACCAGGGAGTACAGGTCAACTCCAATCTGCTGCCTGTTTTTGGTGTGGTCCAGGCACGAAGTACAGTTTTTGCATCTTTCAGTGGTTCAAACGAATCAAAAGAATATGTTAAGATGTGAAAATCATACAAAATTCACACTTTTAAAAAGTATCCATAAATGCATTCCATTGTTTTGATTAGTAGAACTCCATTGGAAAGAAAAATGGTACTTGGTTATTATTATTATATTTTGAACTTAGATTTGTGGAAAATTTTTTCTCATTGTGTAAGTGCCTATGTAATTCTCAAGTTTGTCTCTTGGTCAGCAAAGCTTAAAATATTTCCTGTCTAGCTCTTTGCTGAAAAAATCTGCTGACCCTGCATTAGACCATAGGGCCTTGCAAGGATGTAGCCAGGGCCCAAAATTGACTACCTTTCATATACCACAAGCCAGGCTGGATCAAACAGTGGCTTGTGATCCAAATCTCTTCAGCCCTGTTAAAAAAGACTGGTTAGCAGAGGTGCAAAAACTGTATGTAGTCTTTTAATCAGCTATAGATACATTTGAATCTGGGATGTGATTCTCCCAGAACAGCTGTATCACATTATATAAGTTCCCGTACAGATCTGAGCCTCCATTTTACCATCATCAAATTGGGAATAATTATGCTTGCCTCAGGGGATTGTGCAGATCAGCCCAGGCTTTGATGTAAGACAGAGGCTTAATAAAATATCAATACTGGTAGAGATTGGAAGAAACAGCCCAATACGGGTATCTGGGTAGCTCAGTCGGTTAACGTCTGACTCCTGGTTTTGGCTCAGGTCAGGAATTTAGGGCTGGGAGGTTGAGCCTGGCATCAGGCTCTGTGCTGGGTGTGGAGCCTGCCTGAGATTCTTTCTCTCCCTCTTCCTCTGCCCCTCCCTCACTCTCTCTTTCTAAAATAAATTAAAAAGAAAAAATGCAGTCCAGTATTTTGCTCCTTCATCCTGTAAGAGGTGAACTCTTACTTCCCCAGCCCTTGAATCCATGATGATCCTGTGACTTGCTTTGAGCAACAGAATGAAGCAGAAGGAATGACATGTACCTTCCAGGTTCGGGCCTCAAAAAACCTTATATCTCCTATTCTTGCTGTTTCTGGAACCCTCTGCCATTTGACCACGCCTCTGATAGTTAGCTGACCACACGTACATGACTGAGGTCAGCTTAGCCTACCCTACCCAGACCAGAAGAACTGCCCAGCTGAACCCAGTCCAAATGCTCAACTTGGATTAAAAGCCCCATAAATGGTGGCTGTCCTAAGTCACAGAGTTAGGGGTGTGTTATCATGCCATGACTCTAACACACCATCTATGCCATTCTGATAAAAGAAATATCCTAGAGTTGTGACCTCAGGCCCTACCAGCACCGCACACACAGCCTCGTGCTAAGGCCACTTATGATTGCCTCTCTATCCTGCCAGGCCAGCCAGAATCGACTAAAAGTCCTCTGACATATTTCAGGCAGACAAGAAAAACTGCCTGGAGGAGACATACACTTTCAGCAACACAAACTTCTCCGAAAGACACACCAGAGATTTATGGAGGTGGCTGTGTTACTCTGATTACAGATCAGCTCTCCCAGACCTCAGCCCAACACAGGAATCACTGGGCTGCTGGTGGCACTGGCCCTCTTGGGATGGGCCTGAGGCCAAGAAAAGGAAAATCAGAGGAAAAGGGGAAAAGGGTTCTGCATCAAATAGGCATGGTATTCCCTGTCTCTGAAGAGGCCAAGACTCTGATTTCAGGATGTAGCTACTCCAGAGTCCTTAAAGGAGCATGTCCACAAACAGCACATTCTCACGATGGCCCTGGGACATAAGAATGGCTAGTATCCTCACGTCTGTAGGTGCTGGGGGTGGAGACCGAATGAGATTAAGCCATTTCCCTGAGGACCCAACTGCATGCACTTAAGAGCTGGGGTTCCAGCCAGGGTTTTCTGAGTTCAAATACTGGACTTTTTAATAGACAACCACGCTTCCCCATCAGACTTATCATCAAAGACCTTTTAAGTCAGAGGAGACCTGTGGAAATTATCCAGCACATCACCTCTGCTTTCCAAATTAAAAACAACAAAGATTTATTGGGTAGTTGGCATGTTTGGTCTGGCCTGCTGAGCACATTACATGCATTAACTCGAATCCCCCGGCTCCCCTGGGAGGTGGCTGACTATACAAATTCTAGGTTAGGTGACACCACTTTAGCCCACAAAGTCACTTCCCAAAGTTGAGTGAATCAGAGGCAGACCTGGGATATGGATTCAATATCCACCTGACTTCCGAACCTGAGCTTGTTTCCACAAAAACACACAGCCTCTTAGATGGGGACACTGAGGCCCGGAGGGCTGAAGGTCCTGTCCAAGATCACACGGCCCATGTGATTAATTGTCCATTAATCCATCAAGCATTAACTGAGCATCTGCTATTTGTCAGGAGCTAGGCTAGTCAATGAAAACACAGGCATGACCTGGACATAGCCACTGCACTTCATGAGTTTAATTAAGGGAGAAGAGAGGTGGCCATAAATTACTCTAATAAAAGGTAATAAATGACAAATATCACAAGGCAGACAGAGAAGAGGTTATCAGAGCTTCTGGCTCCTTTATTCTCCCTGACAGATACATCCCGACACACTTTTTCAGTGCAAGACACTGTCCTCAGAAGGTGGGCTTACATAAATATATATGTATTTTTCTGTTTATTGGTGACTGGCAATAAATTATTCACTTAGTTGGAGGAAAATATTCAGAAACATTAATGGCTTTAAATTATCTGCCATCCTGGGTTGTTGTGATGCTTAAATATTGAGCAGGCAGCCCCAGGTTCCATCTTTATGTCTCTGGTTTGCATCTTTGTTCCCTAAACCTCTCTTCCCACTTAGCAGCCTTCCCTTTCCACCAGGAAAGTTTGGGTGGAGGTCCTTCCCTTTTTGCCAAAGCAAGTCTTGAAGCTGTATAATCAGAATGAATGAAGTTCTGCTGGAAACCATGAGATTGTCACAGGAAGACGGAGAGGACTGGACAGATGTCAGCTCTCTGGGGTCGGGACCTATGTCTGGGATGAAACTATTCTTTTTTCCTCCACCTCCATGCCATGTCTTGTGCTGGCTGTTCCTCCCTATCCCCACGGCCACATGCCAAAAGCCCATTCGCCCTTCCAAACAATGCCTTAAGGGAACTTTCTTTGTAAAGTCTTCAAATTTGTCCCAAATGAAAAGCGTACATACTTTCTGCAAGCCCAAAAGGACAGGGCATGGCTCCGTAAGGTCAGAGGACATCCTGACTCTTGTCCTGACGCAGAGAGAGATGCCTCACCTTCCAGAGTCTTCTAGCTCCGGAACACCCTCACAGCAGCACTGATGATACAGAAACACTCGTCAATGCACGATAAGCTACAACTGTTTCCTTCCAGGAGCTAGACTAGACTGATACTATTTCAAAGCTTGAGGACGTTACCCAGACTAGTTGGGAGTAAAATCCAAGTCATCTGGCAACTGCAATGTGGGAACTGTCTGGGCCCTGAGGGTACAGTTCCATCATCTACTAGCTGGATAAACTTGGGCAAGTCACTTAACCAAAGTTTGAACTTCCTCATTTGTAGATGGATACAATTACATCCTTACCTATGGGATCTGGGGAAGCTTTTCAATGAGATAATAATATGTGATGAGCACAGTCCTTTACTATATTTAGTAAAATATACTAAATGCTCAGGAGATGCCCGTGCACTACATCTCATTAACCATTTGTATTCTACGATACTCCCATCTATCTGGGAGCTCTTTGCTACTCTATGCCCATTCCGTTACACATTGGAGCTACAGAGAGACATAAATCACTGTCTTTCCCATCATGGGACTGTCAGAGCTGGGGAGAGAGACAGATGTGTCCACACCTATTTACAATGGATTGTGATAAAGGCAGAGACAGAAAGCAGCACGGGGCTGCATGTGCCCAGACAAAGGAGTGGCTCACTGAGCAAGAGGTGATGGCTGAGGGCGGGCCAAGGGTATCTTCTTCACAGAGGAGACTTTGAAACCGAATTCTGAAAAATGAGTAGACACTTGCTGCCCGGGGTAGAAAGAGGGGAGAAAGGAGGGAGTTTTAGGCAGAACATGATCTGTGCACAGACTTGGAAAGCAAAGCAGGTCGGCTAAATGGAAATATGGCCAGTGTGCCGGAAGCCATAGGATGCAGAGGCTTGAACTTGGAGCGAGCTAGGAGCAGGCTGGATCCAGGCCAGGAATGAGCCTGGGTAGCAGACTGTGGCAACTTGTTACCATGTTCCCTTCACCTTCCAGATTCTGACTTCTAAAATGAAGTAAGTGTACTCCTAATGGGTAAGGATACTGATATAAATTAAAAAAATAATGAAACAGTTATGATAAAGATAAAACAATGGAGGAACACATGTTCAATGTGCACCTTTTGCTGGGCTCTGTGCTCACCGCTGTACAAGCATTGTTTCATTTGTTCTTATAGAAACCCTTTGAAGGTGGTATTGTATAAGCTTGGTTCTTCTTCTTCCTGGAGCATCACTATTGCCTAAAGACTTGAGAAAATGTTAAATAGTGTAACTGAAAAAAATAAGGTAACATATTTATGAAATTGAATGCCGTGGTTTTTTGGTTTTTGGTTTTAGGTGTCTGGTTTTGGAATTTGGGGCTTACGACTAATGTCTTTTGAGTGCAGCTATGGGATCCTTTGGGAGTGTGCTGATTCTCACCTGTCTTCAGGAAGTCTTCATCACAAACCTTGAGATGCCCCCAATGGCAAGTGACAGCCGATTAGGGAAACGTTGTAGGCAGGAGAGTGACATGGCCAGATTTAGTGTGTTGGCAAAAGATTGCTCCAGTCGCCAGGGTGGAAGATGGATTTGTGGATGAAGGGGCTGTTGTAGGACTCCAGACGAAGAATAATGGAACCTCAGCCAGCTCGGTGGCAGAGACCCAAAGAGCATGGTGCAGAGCTGGGAGCTGGGAGTGGGGAGATGGGAGCTGGGAGCCTCTGCAGGCCGTGTGTGCAGAACCCTGATGAATGATAACATTAGCTACTCCTTATTAAGTCAGTCGCCCAAGTGCCAGGCCCTGAGCTACACATTTTGCAGGTATTATCCCACAACCCGTCTATGACGTTGGCATAACTAGCACCATTTTACAGATGGGAAAACTGAGACTAACACAGCTTCACTTGCTTAAGCTCATTCAGTGAGCCCATGAAAGGTAATTCCAGTTCAAACACAAAAGTCCCACTTTTAAAGCACTATCTACACTTTAGAAACCCCGAGAAGCTCTTCGTCACATCACAAATAATCTCCCCCTGCTTTATTTTAGCTCCAACCCATTCACTGTTCACTTCCTGTGGACGTGGGGGTCTGTCTGCCCAACAGCTGCCTCATAAAACCCTGCCGGAGTCCCCCACTGCCTTCCTCATCCGCCTAAGGAAGATGCACTTGAGCACCTGCGAGGGCTCTTGGGAGGAAGCCAGAGCCACAGAAACACATTGGTGCTGCGTTGAACCATGTGCTCCACTCCACAACCCCGGTTCTCCACTGCCCACTCCATCTGCTGCGAACCGCTGTGAAGCCCATGGAGGCTAAGAGAGGTCAGGTGCTCCCACTCTGGGCCAGAAGGCCTGATGCTTCTCCGCAGGCAGAGGAAAGAGCCGGTCAGAGAAAGAAAGACTGAGATTCCAGACCCTCATACCGCATCTGGGGCTTCCGACAGTCCACACAGCTGGACGGAGCACTTCCAACACCACATGTCTAGGGTCGTTTCTGTTCTTCAAGATGAGAGTAAATGTCCAAAGGAGAAATACAGAGTCTGTTGTCAAGATGGTTGCACAGACGTGGAGGTAAACAAAGAAGCCCAGCTCTCTGTTCTGTAGGACTTCCCAGGATCTTCAAAAGTCACAGATGCATTCGTGAGTTTCCAAGAGGCAGAAGGACGATGCAGCATTTCTATCACTTTTATAGGCCATGGAGTTCTTCAGTCCAGGAAAACCTTGAGGAGCCGTGGTGGTAAGTGTATGAGCTGGGAACTGCAGGGCTGGCTCATGCTATCCTTAGTCTCTCTTGCAAAAAAAAAAAAAACCTTACCCAATAGTGGCAGTAAAATCACAAGCACAATGTTATTAAGCCATTTTGAAAATTGCCTTAACAGCATCCACTTGAGCACATTTAATGTGCTATCCATCAGTGAGTCTATCTCTAGGGGAAACAAGATTCCCTGGAGGTCTGTACCAAGAGGCTCTGGTTTATCCTGGATCCCTCCTACCTCGGTAATTCAAAAGTTAGAAAACTGAGGCACTCTCGAATGATCTTTGAGGTTAATACACTCATTCATTCCACAAATATTTATTAAGCACGTTCTGCACGTTCTCTGTGTTAGGTTTATGAATATGAAACACATTTTTTAAGAAGAAGATAGTAAATAAGCAAACAGACCAAAATAATTTTAGACCACAATATTCTGGAACGAGTGGAAAAAAGGGCTAGAAAGGGGTAGAAAACATGAGGCTGGGTGGTCATGGAAGATGGTTTGGAGGAGCTTGTATCCGAGCTAAGAGCTGAACGGTGGGAGAAGAGCCAGGAGAGCAGCCGGGGCGGGGGGTGTAAAGAGACACAGCAAGGGGAAGACAGCAAGTTGTCAGAGTCAAAAGTGGGGAGACATTTGCTGGGTTCCTGCAATCAGAAGGAAGGCAGTACGGCTGGATCACGAGGAAATGCAAAGTGAGTCAAGAGACCAGGAGCCAGATCCAGATGGAACAGGAGATTGGCAAGGAGTTTGGGTTGTAATCTAAGGACAACAGGAAACCACTGAATGATTTAATCAGCAAGAGATCTTATCTGGTATATGTCTCTAAAAAGATTACTCTGGCAACTTGGAGCAGACGGAATCCCAAGGAGGGCTCAGTTGCAAGCAAGGGGTGAGAGGTGGCAATGTCATAATGGTAGTGGAGAAAGGGTGACAGATTCGAGATACATTTAGGGAAAAAAATGCATTTCTTCTCACTTCAGTTCTCTTATGCCCAATTTGATTTGTAAATTGAAATAACTTGATATCCAATCATCATCTAAGTCAAGCAGATTTTCATTAATAAGCAAATTCTGAAATTCTGCCCAAAGAGTGAAGGCCAAGGTTGATGGCCAAGTTTGATGCCCCACCACCACCAAAAAAATGTCCATGTGGCATCGTGTATGGCACTGTTTAATGGTAAAATGATCAGAAACAGCGCAAATGTCCAAGAGTAGAAGAGTAGAGGCCTCATTAAGACAGTTATGGTGCAAAAGAGGGACTTGAGGGGGAAGAATTCGGTAGTATAACTAGTGTTTCCGATAGGACACTAAGGAAATGAATTCAGACTGGCAGCGAGAACAGAGGGGAGGTTATGGACTGGGAGTCACTTGTACTCATGGGAGCTGTATTTGCAGGGAGGATCTAAGGGTGATTTCTTGGTGAATGATGGAAGACAAAAGATGGATACGTAAGGCTGAATGAAACTACATGTGACCCAGAACAAATATAAGATAGGACAAATACAGGACAGTATTTATTCCGCTCCCAACACGCATTAGCTGAGCTTTCCGTGCTGTCTGCATTCACCGCCTCATCTGACCTTCACAGCAGCACTCTGGAGTAGGGATTGACAACCCATTGTGCAGAACAGGAGACTGAGCCTCAGAGACATCCAGGGACTCTTTGAAAGCCACGCATGTTGAAGTTGACTGGTCTGGGGTTAGCAATGGACGCTGCTGAAACCTCAAAGCAACTCACTCACCATTATGCCTCAGTTCAACCTGGCGTTTATCATGTGAATTCCTAAAAGCAACTCCATCACCAACTTCTGCCTTGATTTCTGACCTCAGTTTAATGGGTAGATGCTTGGTTTTTCACAGGACTCAGGATTTCACAGGATGGTTTGGAAATACAGGTAGGACCTTGCTGGTTCAGAATACAGTGGTTTAGTTAAAAAGTTTGGAACTCAGCCAGATTAGCTCTTTCTGGCTCTCGTATTTACTAGGGCATCCCCTGGGACAAGTTATAGCAGCTCCTTATGCCTTTGTGATAGCATCTGTAAAATGGGAATTACCACGGTACCCCCTACACAGCGTTGCTGGGAATCAAGTATAAAAAGAGGTATACAGCACATAGCCTGCTGCCTAGAGTAAATAAGCGTCCATAAATGAAAAGAGTTTCTCGTAGGGTTAGATGGGTCATTTAAGGCAGGGAGAATAGGATGGAAGGGAACATAGAAGTGGAACACACAGATTTAGGTGACACAGCAGAGAGACGAGAGCTCGGCAATGGTCTTGAATGTCCTCTCCACAAGCCCAAAGACTTCGGAAGGCACTGGACAGCCACGAAAGCTCTGGGAGAAGAGGAGTGACATCATCAGAACTAAGTTCACAGGAACTAGAGACAGGAGAGGCCAGAAGAAGAGAGGAGCTGGTGGTTACTGAGTCAATGTAAAGAGAACGGAAGGGATTTGGACGCCAAGCAATGATAAGGGGGTTCATCCCACCCACAAAGTCATACAGATGACCAGAAAGAAAAAAAAAAAAAGGAGGTGATGACAGAGATGATGAGGAAGAGGAGGAGGAGATGGAGAAGGAAGGAAGGACCTGCTTTTTGTTGCATGCTGGGTTGTGCACTGGGTTAAGATACCATAACACTCCTGCGAGAGAGGAGTGGCCGGGAGAAATACAGCGGCCTGCCCACGGTGACGTGACGGTCCATTCCCATCTCAGATGAGGCAGCAGGGGCTCAGAGACACTGGCTCCCCACCCAGGGGCACAGGTCTGCTGTCTGCAAGCCTCAGCTGAGATGACTGATCGGGGACATCACCGCATGACTCTGGGAGTCCAGGGCAGCATGGGAAGGGGGCGCAGCTCTTCCTGGTGCCTCCGGAACCTGGGGACAGCCCGCTGACACCGTGGCAAGCGGTGCTGGGAGGGCCTACCTCGAGACTTGCTCCTCCGCTTCCGCTTCCCTGCCGAGGCCCTGCGCGGGGCTGGCTGCAGCTGACCGATCTCGATGGGCGTGTTAGCGCGGAAACTCTCCTTGAACTTCTGCATCAGGGACTCCACTGTCTCCTGCGTCGCCTCAGCTGCGGCTACAGGGTGGGCAATGGGGCTGAGGTTAGGGCTTGGCCCACCCCCCAGCCCATGGAGGTCTGGGCCTGACCACCCTGAGTCCCTGGAGCTCCCTCCCTGACCCACGATGATACGGAAGCCCACAGGTGCCAGTAGCTGTTGGCAACCTCACTTATGCATTCAACACACACTGTGTTCCAGGCAGCGCCCAAGCCCTTGAGATGGGGTGATGGAGAAAGTCAGACACAATCCATAATTCAAGGGATATAGCTTGGAAGGACACATATTGAGGCATTCCCAACGTTGCAATACTTTTGGGATAGGAGAGTACAGAGTATCAGAGTGGCACCAAAAAGAGTCCTTTCACCCATCTGGGGAGTCAAGGCAGGCTTCCTGGAGGAGGCACTATTTATACAGACATCTTAAGGGTGAATAGGAATTAGCAAAGAGCATAGAAATCAGGGTAGTTTACTGAAGAGATGTGATAAGAAAGATTGTCTGGATGGGAGAAGACGCAGGAGCAAAGATCTGAAGCCACAAAAAACATGGTGCTTAAGCAAGTGACGGGAGTTCAGTGTGGCTCCCAAAGGGAGCAGGCGAAGACTATCAGTCACAGAGGAGTGACTATCAGTCACTATCACTATCAGTCACAGAGGAGTTTGGAACACATCCTAATGGTGAAAGTTGTTCACTGGAAATTCACAGAAAACTGGCATGTTCAACGTAAGTCCTTTTGATAATAATTCCTAACGAGAGTGTGGAGAATGTACGCAGAGGCCTTCTCCTTGCTCCTGCGGTAGCCAGCCAAAGGCCATGACAGCCTGAACCAGAGCAGTGGCAGTGAAGGAAGGGGGCAGCCCACGGATCAAATAACGTTTGAGGAGATAAAACTAGGGTACTGTGACATGGAGATCACTGGGTACAACAGCCCAACTTCACTGTAGGGAAACTAAGCCCCACCCCCCAAACAAGGTGTACGACTCACTCCAAGCAAGCAGTTGGCAAAGTCAAGCCTTCTAACTCCCAGTCCAATGCTCCATTTTTATCAATACCCTTGGTGGATTTTGTGACTAGCCTCATTCCTGTCAAAGTTTCAAAATCAAGACTGGTGGAAAGTTCCAGAGAATGGTAACAGTGAGGTCGGAAGGGCCGAGAGAAAAAGGTGGAAGATAAAAGGAGGGGAAAAAAAGGCAGAAAAGCTCAAGAAGGAAGGAGAGGAGCAACATAAAAGGCAAGGAGAGGAAATGGGAAAGAAGCAAAGGAAACGGTCTACGCGGCCTCGCTGCCTTTGTTCTGAGAAATTCCCAAAGAGAGTCCCAACTTTGAAATCTTCAAGCTCAGCCCTCCCTCCATCTATGTCTCCAGAGGCAAGGACGCTTCTTCAGTTTGAGCTACCCACTGTCTGAGGCCAGGAGATGGTATGTGCAAAAGATTCCTGTTCCTTTGAAGGGATTTCACCAGACTGGACAAAGAAGGCTTCTGAACATCCCCACCCCAATTTCTACGGAGCTCCTGCTTTCCCAGGGAAGGTTTTTGGTTTAGACAGATGCATTTGGGGCATAGCTCAGATCCAGGCAGCTGGTTTGGGCACAGGGCTCTGTGAAAAGCTCTGTCTTTGAGCAGAGAGGGGGAATCTATGTTTACCTAAGGAAAAGACGATTGATAATGCAAATGGACCATCGAGTGGATTTATATCCTCACCTGCCTGTCTTGCTATCTTCCTAGATATCTCCGTTAGGTCTACCTAAAGGTGAACGGAGAAGAATGACCCGGACATGGGACACCTACTCCGAGCCCACCATGCACAGCTCTCCAGCAAGAGACACCCTCCAATTCTGAGAAGCACTTCTACGCCCAACCCTGATGGGTTAAACCCAGATAGGAGTATGATTGGCCCCAAACTGTAAGAGTTAGATTAATTGTAGTTAAACATTTAGAGCAAACCGTAATCTGGAATCCTCCAAGGTAGGGGTGCACATGGGTCTGCCCACCTGCATGCCTTTATTCATCTTCTTATCCGTTCATGCATCCATTCGACAATGTTTTCAGAAAAAAACCGTAATGTGTCTGTGACAAGTGCAGGAGGCATTGTCTTTAACAAAAATCATAGATTGGGGGCGCCTGGGTGGCTCAGCGGGTTAAAGCCTCTGCTTTCGGCTCAGGTCGTGATCCCGGGGTCCTGGGATCGAGCCCCGCATCCGGCTCTCTGCTCAGCACGGAGCCTGCTTCCCTCTCTCTCTCTCTCCCAGCCTCTCTGCCTACTTGTGCTCTCAATCTGTCAAATAAATTTAAAAAAACATCATAGATTGGGTGGCTTAACAATTTATTTATGTTCTCACAGCTCTGGAGGAGGGGGGATGTCTGAGATCAGGGTGCCAGGATGCTTGGGTTCTAGTGAGGTCTCTCTCCTTGGCTTACAGGCAGTCATCTTCTCACTGTGTGCTCACACAGTAGGGAGAGAGAACCCAAGGTAGGGAGACAGAGAGAGAAAGAGAGAGGGAAAGAGAGAGATCTTCCTCTTTTTCTGACACCCAGTCCTATCCTATTAGGGTCCCACCTCAATGATCTTATTTAATTTTAATTACCTCTTAAAGATCTTATCTCCAAATACAGTCTGCTGTAGACTGAACTGTGTCCCTCCGACTTCTTATGTCGGAAGCCCTAACCCCCAGTGTGACTGTATTTGGAGAAAGGAATTTTAGTAGTTAATTAAAGTTAAATGAGGTCATAAAGGTGAGGTCCTAATCCAATAGGATCCGTGTCTTTATAAGAAGAGGAAGAAATCATTCTCTCCCTCCCCTTGCTTTCCCCACGTACATGTATACACTAAGGAAAGGTCACGTGAGCACACGGTGAGAAGGCAGCCATCTGTAAGCCCGACCCCCACTGTGCTGGCATCCTGATCTTGGACTTCTAGCCTGCAGAACTATGAGAAAATAAAGGCCTGTTGTTTAAGTCACCCTATCTATGATATCTTGTTATGTTAGTCCAAGTAGACAAACAGAGTTTGTCTGAGGTTAAGATTTCAACATAGGATTCTGTGGGGGACACAAACATACAGTCCATGACAAGGTATGATGGTGAAAAGACAAACACCTCCCCCACCCCCATAATGCTCACCATGTAGACGGGATGGACCAAGATGAATGAAATGGTTGACAGATACATGTAAAAAGTCTTAGGTGACATATACCACAAAGGAAAGGTGAAAAGAGACTCTCTTAGCAGAATATGACCTAGTTTAGGAAAATCATGAAAACTTGCTTCGAGGAGTGTGTAGTGGGACTAAGGGCTGAAAAGAGTAGGGGTTAACCAGGTGATGGGGAAGTGGTTGGGGAGGAAGGAGGCTCAGAGAACACAGGAGGAGGGGAAGAATTCAAACCCTTTGAGGAGATGGAGTCAGGATGGGGCAGCACCACCACTCACGGGGCCCGAAACACTGAAAGCAAGTGGCATGAGATCATGCTGGAGAGGTAGGAAGTCCTAACCCCAACCCCAACCCCGATCCTTCTGGGCCTTATTAAGGACAGAACACGCTGATGGTTTTAGACAGGAGAGTGGCTTAATCAGATTTTCATGTAGGGAAGATCGTTTCAGCAGCTGACAGCAGAATTCACTGAAGACGGACAGAAATAGAAGGAAGAAGACCAACCAGGAGGACGGGACATTTGTGCAGAAGTCCACATCCGAGAGGATGATCCCCAGGAGAGGGCAGCGGAGGTCGAGATAGAGAAGTAGACAGCAGAGCAGAAAGAACAGAGGGAAATAGTGCAGACGGAGAAGTGGGAACGTCTGAGCGCTATCTTACAGGCACAGTTCCCTCAGGAGGCGGTGGCTGACTGGAAAATGTGGATGAGGGAGGGGCAGGTGTGGAAGATGGCTCCTGGCCTGGCTTCCACAGAGACGTCCTGAAGGCACCTCTCAAGGAGAATGGGAGCTCTAGAAGAGAAGACATTCCAGAAGACCGAAAACACGAGTCGGGTCTGAGATATGAATGCACGGTATCTTGCAGACATCTAAGGAGAGGTGCCCGAGGAGACGGCAGGTTACGCGGGTCTCACACTCACAGGAGAAGAGTGGGACCCCTGGAGACTCTGCACATGCCCTCCTTGGAAGAGCTACAGAAGCCGTGTGTGTGGTGGTTCAGAACACGAGCTTCTGGCACAGTGCAGACCATGGGACCCATGTTCATTCCTGGTCTGTACTGGCTGTTCTCCATTTGCTCCCCGTGATCCAGCCCCACCCCAGGGCCACTGGGCCCCACACCAGGTCCTGGAGGCAGACCTTCTACGGACTAGTTCCCGTGCTCCTTGTTACTTGCCTACCAGTTGGCTTTGCCCATTAAGGTGCTCTGGCCGGATCCAGGAGGAGGATTTGGACACAGGTCAGCCCTTGCTCCTTTGCTGTCTCCGTACCCTCGTCCTCAGAATCTGGGAGTCTTGACAATCCCAGCTTCTGCCAGGGGTCCCTGTTCACAGACCCAGTCCTCAGTGCCCCCAGGAAAACCATGTCCTGTCCCTTCCTCCTCAGTTATAATAATAGTGGTTTCCTGTTATTCTTTGTCCCAGGTTCTTCAGTACCCCCTTGGGACTTCTCTGCACTCTGCCTAAGTCCCTATAAGTAACCGCTTCCTTGAATTTCTCCACAAAGGCCCATCTGAAGGTGCCTTCTTTGTCCAGCTGAGACCTCGACAGATCCATCATTCCTTTTTGTTGCCTCTAACATTCACCGATTCTAAAGACCAGCCTCTCCCCATCCTGCTATTTCTGCTTCACTTTCTCCTAAACCGATGCGGACAGGACTGGCTGGAAGTAGAGGAAGACGCAGAGAGGGAAAGTTTGCTCCTCTGAGCTGCAAGGGTTTCTGATCCCGGCGGCAGCAAATCCCTTCCGTTTGGCGGCTCTCGCCGTGGCAGCAGTGCCAAGAGCCCAGACTTACAGGGCAGGTGCCTGCGTGAGCCCCTCCACGGCCCACCTCGCTCTCCCTCCCGCTCTCCCCCACCCCCATGCCTCCGATCCCTTTCGGTAGCTCTATCAATATCAATATATCAAGTTGTCCAAACAAGCCACACTCCCTCCTGGTACCCACTGAGCTCTGCCTCCCCAGAGCAGCAAAATGCTCACCCGTCTCCTGGATGAATGCAACAGATGGTGCCTGATCTGAGCATCGCGCGGCAGACCCAGGAAGGGAGGGGGATGAGGGGGAAGCTGCCTCTTTCCACCATATGAGAGACTGTCAAGTTTAATGGGTATGAACCACTGGGGCCTGAGCAGAGGAGCCCCAGCCCCCCAAGACAGAGAGAGGGACACGGAGGGAGGAAGAGAGAAACAAGAATGGAAAGGAAAAGCATGGTCAGTCGTAACAGCAGGGGGCATGAGAGGGGAGGCAGGGGAGAGGGGAAGACAGGAGAGAGTAGGAAAACAAGGCAGAGGAAATGGAAGGGGGAGTGCCAAGAACAGGAGAGGAGACAGAGAAGGCAGGAGAAGGGAAAGGAGAGGCAGAAGAGAGGGCAGACCTTGAGGGCCTTTGCAAAGGCCTACGGATCCCAGATACCAGGCAAGCTCCAGCGTGGTCCTCCGCCCTGCACGCTGTGTCTACCCTAGAACCCAGCAGTTCTGCATTCGAACTCCCCCCACACACAGCCTGCGACGTCCTACCACCGACCCTTGCGCAAGTTCAGGTTCAAGTTCCTGAACCACCTTCATCACCCTCTTTACTTTTTCTAGACTCCTCTAGCCTCCGTAAAAAGAAAATTCACCATTCTTGAATACCGACTCTTTGCTAAGCAAGGAGCCAGGCATCTCCTTACGGTTTCTCGTTTATTCCTCCTAACAGGCTTGAAGGGAAAGCACCGATAGCTGGTGTTTAGAAATGAAGAAACTGAGGCTCAGAGAAGGTAAATCATCTGCTAGGGTCACACAGCTTAGGAATGCCAGAGCTGGATGGGGACCCAGGATACGGTGACCTGGAGTCACTCGCTTCTCTTTCATAAGGCTCAGTTTCTTTCTTTGTAAATGTCTGTAGGGCAGTCGGAGAACTGAATGTAACTATGTATATAAATTGTCTAACAGAGTTCCTGGAACGTAGTAGGTGCTCAAGAACGAGCACTCATTACCTCTTCCTAAATTCCCTAAATACCTCTCACTACCTCTCACTGAATTCCTCTCCCTTACCCTTTCGCTTCATGATTGGTCAATCATTTCATCGATCATCCATCCACTCATGTGTTCACTCATTCATTTTGAAAGTCACCTGCATTATAAAATATCCACTTTGAAAATTCTTTCAGAGAATATATAATTCCTCTTTTATTCACATGTGAAAACAAAGGCACCGAGAGACAAAGTCATGACAAAAATCTGCAGAAGACCAAGGTCCAGCCCTCAAGTCTCCTGTTTCTACCACTCTTCTCTAATTCCCCAAATTCTAAGACCATTTTAACCTCAGATCTAGTGATGTTTAATTTTATATATCAACTTGTCTAGGCCATGGAACAGAGAGAGTTGGTCAAGCATTACTCTTGATGTTTCTGTGATGGTTTGTTTTGTTGTTGTTGCTTTGGTTTTTTTGTTTTTTGTTTTTTGTTTTTTTTAGATAAGACTAATATTTAACTCAGTAGACCTTAAATAAGGCAGATAACCCTCTATCATGAGCCTCGGCTTCATGCAACTTGCTGAAGGCCTTCACAGAAAAAAGACTGACCTCCCCCAAGGGATGAAGAACTCCACCAGCAAATCATCTTCAGACTTGAGCTGCAACATTTAAGCGTTCCCCACATCTCTAGCCTAAAGGTTTACCCTGAAGATTTGGGATTTGTCAGCTTCCAAAATCATAGGTGCCATTTCCTTAAAACAAATTAACAGAGAAATGAACAAAGCTGATAGAGATAGAAAGTGGTAGAAAGATATAGAGATAGAAAAATATATATAATCAATAGGTGATAGAGATATAAGTACCTCCTATTGGTTCTGTTTCTCTGGACAACCCCGACTAACAGTCTGTGTCCTGAGGCGTTGGACTGGGCATACTTAGATGCCAGGATTGTGGGGGACAGTATTAAGATATTCCTGCTCTAAAGCACATACCAGCTGGGAAGACCTGGTACAAAAACAAAGAACCATCACAGTTGGAAGTTGTGAGAATCGAGTCACTAAATCTAACATTGCGTCTCCTACAGCAGCCACCTCTTCATGAAAAGAAAAAAAAAAGGAAAAAAGAAAATAGTCCATATTCCTTAGCCAGATGACAATACTCCACAAGTAGAACAAATTCAAAACAAAATCCATATACACATTTTTTTTTAAATGGCCACCTCTTCCCCATTCTCAGGGTTAAAAAGTTGATGGATAGAATTTTCTCACTTTTAGTTTTTTTTTTTTTTTTCTCCCTCCCACACATTTTCTTAAACGTTTGATGCCTGCTATGGCTTATCTTCAAGCAAGCGCCTACAGGCAAGACAAATGAACAAACAGCAGCAAATATAAATTGGAAAACTTGGGAACAGCCTTTTTTTATGAACACGATCTTGGGCCCATCAGCTAACACGGCAGACTTGGAGGGTGGTCATAATTTCTGCTGGAGAACTACATCAAGCTGGAATGATGGAATAAAAAAAAATTAGTGCTATTTGCCTCAGCTCTCTTCAAAACATAATACCTTCCAGTTTCTCTGCAGCTGGTTCCACAGTCCCTAGCCAGGACACAGATGGTCTCGAAGATTCTTTCCTGCTCCATGGCCCTGTAGTTCTAAATGTAAATGAAACTGGGCTTTCAGTAAGATGAATGCAGTAACCACAAGGACTGCAGTCACGACTTCACGGGGCCTTCTTATCTCCGGAGAATGCTCTCCTTACAATCTCCTGTTTTCATAGAGCCCAGAGAGGCACAGGAGACTTCCAGAGTTTGGGCTGAAGCTGAAACAGTAGGCCAACAAGTCCTGTGCAAGAGAGAGCAAGGCATGGCTGCGGGAAAGCTTTGGAATCAGTTGCAGTTTGGAATGTTAAGCTCTATTCCTTACCAGCTGCGAGATGGGGGCAAACCCCTTAACCACACAAAGTCTCAGCCTTCCCAAGTGTTAAGCTGAGGTTTGCAATTCCAAATTCATAAAGCTGTTTGGGGGTTAAATGAGATGCTAAGATGCTTACCCCGGTGCCTGATGCAGAGTAAGCATTTAAGAAATGAGAGTTAATACTATTATTTTCATGGCCAAAAAGATCTTAAACCATCAGTCATGGCGAATCCAGATCCTCTGCCCAAACCTGCAGGGTATAGAGAAGTCCAGAATCTGTGGGAACTCACAGACACCAGCCAGAGTCCTCTCCCAGAGTCCTCCTTTCTGTAACTGCATAGGAAGGCCAAGTGTGTGGTTCTGCACGGCCTGGGGCTGCGGGGCAACCTGTGTCCTACAACTGGGATTCTGCAGCCAACAGTAGTCCTGGGTGTTGCATCCAGACGCAGGTGCTGGGCAGACAGGGATGAAATGTACATTGTCCCTTCTTTCAACCGCAAAGCTCTTTAGTGCAAGAGACAAGTAAACATAATGAAAAGAGTGCGTGCGAAACACCCAGAGAAGTGTGTCAAGAACACTGAGAGCGTGCCCTCCAATTCCTTTTGCAAGTGGAAAGGCTCTTGAAAATTCCTGGAGATGCCAGCTAGTCCCGAACCTTAAAGAATGCAGAACTAGGTAAAGGAGACTGTAAAAAGAGAGCCATCCGCAGGTGACAGGGACAATGACTGTAGAGAAAATCCCACACAGTTTGGTTCTTCTAGAGATTCCAGTGGGAGATGATTCCATTACCGAGAGAATCCATCTTCAGCTAGGAAGAATGATTGCTCTTGCTATACACTTCTAACTCTTTTCCTAACCCTCATTCGAAGAGCCCCTCTACTTGAGAGCCCTGCTCTCTAGCCCCATGACCCTTTCCAGTGCCTAGCCCTGCCAGTTCAGAAGGAGTCTGCAGAGTAGGAATCCCAGAGACCTGGCTTTCACCTTCCTCCTCTCACTGATGCACTCTCTGGCTTTAGGTGTGTTTCTCCACGGCCCTAAGCCCCGGTTCTTCACCTGTAAAACCCTGAGCATAAATCTCCCTCAAGAAGCGTGTGGTTTTGTGGGGTTTTTTCTGGTTGAAATTTAATGCCATAATACATGCAAAGTGCTTAGCTCAGTACCCAAAACGGATTAAGCACTCAACGAAGTACAGCCTTTATTATCATTATTGTTCCCGGGCTTAAGTGAGATAAGCTTGCAGAGGGCCTTGCCCTGAGTCAAAGCTTAATGCCTGCTGCTTTCTTCCCTTCCCTTTTGGCTAACTCATAGCCTTTGACTAAGGACCGTGGCCTCGAACTCCCCGTTGTCCTCTCATGGATAAACTTTACTGTCATGCCTGGCTTGGGGCCTTCTATCTCCACTCTACTTCAGCCCAGGTCCATGGTTACCCCATGCCTGTAGCCAAAACCTGGAACCTGGATACCACTGCAACATTAATCCTGGATCCTGAACTTCTTTCTGCTCTTGGCCCTCCGTCTACCCTCACGCCTCACTCTGTCAGACTCATCAAGTTTTTGCTCTGACCTCCAAGGGATTCCTAGGTCTAAAAAAAAAAAGTGTGTGTGTGTGTGTGTGTGTGTGTGTGCGTGTGTTGCCAGGGAAGATTGAACTCCACCATCATGAGCCGGAAGCAGCTGTTTTCTAGCAGCAGGAGGGGAGATGCCCACCTTCTTATCCGTACCCCCTTCCTCCCCAGAAATTTAACCTTTTCATGGTTTCACTTTTTCCCCCCAGAGAGTTAGCTTGGACTTCCCTGGTTGATCTCGGTTGTGACCGAGATTCACTCAAATTTCCATTCCAATTTGTCAAGGACATCTCCTTAGTCATATAATCCTAACAGCAGTAATAATAACACTTACCATTTATGGAGTGTTTATAATGTGACAGATATTAAGGTAAACAGTTATGATCGAATATGATTCTCATAATGACTGGCGTGCATGAAATAATTAGCTTCCTTTCATCGCCCCATCCCCCCACCTACACCCTTGCTATACCCTCTTGGTAGATGGAAGGTACTTCACTGTACCTTGATTTTCTCTTGGCTGTGTGACTTGCTACAGCCAATGGTATGTGGGTGAAGGTCAGCGTATGTCAGTTACAAGCACAGGCTTCAAGAGGTACCACATTCTTCTGCTCCCTCATTTACACCCGCCACCACCGTGAGGAGGACCGGTCTCAGCCAGCCCGCTGGGCACCAACGGAGGATCAATGACATGTGGCAGATTCACAGCTCTGTAGCACGGAGCCGTCACCCGACTCCTATCACCTGGGGCACGGACCCCTCCCCGCCCCCAGTCTGACAATTACGAGCAAACCCATCTAAGATGAGCACAACACTCCATCTAATCCCCACACACATGACAAATTGATGTTTCTTGTTGGATGCCACTGAGATGTTGCAGCTGTTTGTTATGTAGCACTATTGTAGCAATGATTGACTGGTAGGCAACCTGACAAGATGCGTATTATTATTTCCATCTTACAAATGGGTAAGTGAGGCACAGCAAGATTAATTACTTTTCAAGCGTCATCTAACCTATGTAGAGCGGGGTTGGACAAGTATCTCCCAATGCTACCCCAAGGATTGTTTTGGAGCGCGACCAATAAACAATGATTTAATGAACTGACCTGCATATTGGAATAGATGAAAGTAACCCCTCTTAGCCAGCTTCCCTTTGATCGCATTAATGGTAATTATGAAGGCTATCCTAGAAATAACAATGACCTGAAACTGAGGTGTCCCTCTTCAGGGGCATAAAGACTATTAGCCCATCCATTCAGAGCTTGCAGCGTTGGGCTGTGGTTGGTGAATGAGTGGACAAAGGTTCTGAGGGGTGGATGACTGGCCACTGAATGAGCGGTGTGAGAATACACATCGTGACTTAAGTCCATTACGAAGCCATGCAATGGCGGGGGGAGGGGTACACCAGAGCGCAGACTATGGGATTTGTACAATCTTACTATTCAACTGGCAGATTTTCCACGCGTCTTCCTTTAAACTAAGGGCCTATCTCCCCAGTGCAAAAGGGTGGTTGTAAATTTAAACACATGTAAGTCAACTATAGCAAATAGCAGGGATTTTGCAGCGAAATTAATGCAGCTGCATTATAAATATGTCCTATTTCTCAATATTAAACTCTTAAAAATAGACTAGCTAAATATATAGGCAGTAATGGATTGAGGCTGAGTTGGCGTTACTGTAAGGCTGGGGATTTTCCATTTAATGACTTATAATTTCAATTTCCCATTCCTGCATGACAGTGAGAGCAGGCTTGCTTTATTATTCGTGATTACATGCCACCACCACACTAAAACGGGTGGAGAGACTGTTGAGAGCAACATCGGTGGGAGGGGAGAACAGAGATTCTCCCCTCAGATTGAAAACTCAGCAGATCTGGCAGAAGAAGACCCGCCCATGAGCTCCAGCTCAGCTGCTGTGTGACTTCGGACACACACCAAGCCTCTCTGAGCCTCAGGAAATTCCAGTTTCTGTGAGACGCACGTTAAAGCATTTTAGATAAACTGGGCCACCATGAACTTTGCAATACTGACACTTCACTATAGCTCAGTAAAGACGGGGGGGGCTTCTAAGTCCTGTTTTTCACATCCTTAATCATAGTGCCAGGGTCCATGCCAAGAAGTGAGACAAAACAACGTGCTAGAGGGGCGCCTGGCTGGCTCAGTGGGTTAAACCTCTGTCTTCGGCTCAGGTCATGATCCAAGGGTCCTGGGATTGAGCCCAACATCAGGCTCTCTGCTCAGCAGGGAGCCTGCTTCCCCCCTAACCCTGCCTGCCTGTCTACTTGTGATCTCTGTCTGTCAAATAAATAAATAAAAATAATCTTTAAAAAAATGCTAGAAACACTGTGCAAAATTATCTTATTACCCTAGGGTTCAAAACCTGGGCCTGCCAATTCATACACGCTCACCACGGAACACAGTGGACCCTGCCTCTCTGTCCTCTGATGTTCTACATTTACTAAATGGAGAGGAGGCGACCTACAGGACAGGTTTACATAGGCACACTAGTGACACCACCACTTCATATGGGCTGACTTCCTGAGTGTTTACTCTATGCTGGACGCCATGGCCTCATATCCTACTCCCCACGAGCTTGGAGAACAGGTGACATTAGTATCATCCAAGGCTGACACAGCTTGACCTGGAGCCCAGGCTGGTCTGAGGCCTGTCGTTTTAACCACTGTTGAAATGATGCAGACAGTCGGAGGAACGAAAGAAGGATGTGGGGAGAGCAGAAAGGGGACCAAACTACGGTATGATGGAGCTGTCCCACGCACCTATGGGGGGCTAATGTGTGGGTATGGGGGTCACACATACATCTGAGGATTTGTTCTGTTCCATGGCTCGATAATCCTTTATTATCTCTGTCTTCCCTTATTCAGTCCCAGTTAAACGAGCTCAGCTAAGGATTATAGATACCTCCTCTATTCTCTCCATCCTTTTCCCAGGGAGCAGTCAAAAAACTAAGCTAAGACAGTAGAAAGAACTGGAAATCATGTCTTTAGCAGAGCAGAACAAATTCCTCCTCTGATGTTTTTTGGTGAAATAATAGAGATCCATCCTAGGGAGCCATTTGCACAGGGAGTCTGTGTGCACGGGCGGATGGGTCTTGAGGAATGCTCTCATTTTGCTCGATGTGCACAATGAGGTAGAGAAATGTGATAAAAGAAAGAGAGAGAGAGACGGTGAGGCTGAGATCGAACCTCAAACCAAGCTCATGTAGTTGCAACACTGGGAGTTCTGAGAGCCCTGGGAGGAGTCCCATGCTCCTGTCATTGTTCTGATGAGAAGTATTACGGGATTAAAAACCATAAGTGCTACCTGTCTCCTTTTGAGTGTTCTTTCATCCTCACCTTTTAGCTCCTGATTTCAACCTCCAGAAGCTGGACCCAAAAGCCTGGGTTAGACAGAAATGTCCAGGTAGTGTTTTTTTGGATTCCTCATCAAAAATGTACATTTTAATTTTAAAAATTTTTTTTAAAGATTTATTTGACACAGAGAGAGAGAGAGAGAGAGAGCACACAAGCAGGGAGAGTCGGAGAGGGAGAAGCAGGTTCCTTGCTTAGCAAGGAGCCTGATGCGTGGCTCGATCCCAGGATCCTGGGATCATGACCTGAGCCAAAGGCAGACACTAAACCGACTGAGCCACCCAGGTGCTCCCCAAAATGCACATTTTATAAACACACGTTCAGCCAGGAGTTCTTCCTTCCTCTCCTTCCTTATGTCATTTCCATTCAGCAATTTGGGCATCAGAGATCGCAGTGCAAGTTAACAGTAAGAGGACCACTAAGAAAGCAACATGAATAGAAACAGAATGAATAGAAACACAAGGGCGACAGCTCCGCCATGCATTGCTCAGACCATGCCTAGGGGACTCTGTTGAGATCTGAATGTCACGTGAAAAATAAAACTAACAAAACAGACCAGGCCAGGTATGAAAAGCTGGTCTGATATGAAGGCTTGGACTGGTATCATGAGGAACAACAAGATAATAGGAAAGAGTAAAATTAACCTATCTTCTGTTATCTGAAGGGCTGCAGTAGTAGTAGTACTGCTAGTACTAATGTTTACCCCCTTATTACTGTAGCTAAGTCCCAAGCAACATGATGCATGCTTTTTATAGGTTATAATTACAAGAACTATTTTCCCTAAGTGCTTACACTGGGCCAGGCACCTGCTAAAATATCCAAGATAGAATTCCACGTAATTTTCAAGATGCTGTGAAGCCAACTCTAGTTATATCTCTTGTTACAGATGGGAAGACTGACCCCGAGACAGTTCAGGTTCTTGATGAAGGGAAGGTTTCTCCGCCTCAACATTACTCACATGTGAGGATTGCCTTATGTATTGTGGGATGTTCAGAAGCATCCTTGGCCTCTGCCAGTTAGATGCTACTAGTCCCTTCCCCACGTTGTGACATCCCAAAGTGTCTGCAGATAACGCCCAATATCCCTGGAGAGGCAAAATCACCCCTGGTTGAGAATCACTGCCCAAAGGTAAGTGGGAGGACTGGGATTCAAATTTAGATATATCTGGTTCTAAGATCCATAATCTTGAGAGCTGTAGCATCATAACAAGTATAATAGTAAGAGTAATTATCTTAAGAGTCCACTGTATGGCAGGAGCTTTCTAACTATGGAAAAAATAGCTGGTGGAGGCGCCCAGTCCTCAGAAACTGGAAGTAACCAGACAGAGGCGCTACATTCCAAAAACAACATAGAAGAGATCCAAATATCAAATAACCGGTGAACTAAAAGGCTACACCCATGATAACCCTAAAAGTCTTTTATTTGGTAAATTTAAAGCATGGGCTTCTAATTTTTATTCTAAATCTGTTTCAATAATTATGGAGGAGGAAAAAAAATCTTCATATGAATTGTCTGTCCCTTCGCAGACACTCAAAGAAATTCACCTTGCTTCCATAGGTACAAGAACAAGAAGATGCCTCCTTCCAGCTCTCTGCCTTGATCTCTCCAACACACACACACACATAGGCATGAACCCTCTTGTCCATGCATCTGGGCTCAGAATCAATTGATCCTTTGTCTGGCTGTAGGTAGAAGGTAGCTAAGATCCAATAGCAAGTCATCAGCTGTGCAGCAGATTGGCAAATCTTCACCTGTTTGTAGTAAATTAATGATGCCCAAGCAAGGAAGACATTGACAAGAAGGAAGCCCATTAACCTCCTGCCTGCCTCTCTTCATGGTCAGAGCATCTACTCTTCAGATGTATTTGAATGCAGAGGATGAAAATGGAGGGCAGACATGTAAATCTCTAGCAATTAAGGCTGGGATGAAAAAAAAAAAAAACACACGGATTTGGGTCAGTGAGAAATCTGCTGGAAGCCATTCAACCAGGCGAAATTTCACAGTCAGTCCTCAAAAGAGCCTGATGATGCAGTGAATTACACCAAGATGAAGTTAAATTAAAGGTGAACTGAATTGGGCTAAACACAAAAAAAGAGTATCTCAATTAACTCAGGACTCAAGCACCTATTTTAAAGAAAAAAGAAAGACAAGAGGAAGATATGGAACTCCCATATCCACAAAGCCAAGTGGACAGAGAAGTCCACCTGTCTGGTTGACTTCAGCATTCACCTGCAAAGCGCTGGGACTAAAGCAACACTCTGAGGCAGGATATGGTATATAAAAGAAGGAGGAGAGAGTTTTCCAAAGTGACATATGCAAAGATGCAGAAGTTCAAAGTCATCTTCCGTTCAAAAAATGACAAGTCGTTTATAATGCCTGGAGTTCAGCATTCCTGGAGGGGTAATGCTGCAGATGAGGTGAGAACAGGGTTGTGGACACATCAGGGAGAAATTCGAATGCCAAGTTGAACTTGAACTTTAGTCTATATAATAGGGAAGAGTATACATATATGCATTATGAGATATATGGATACATGGGAAGATTCTGATCAGAAGTGTGGCACTGTCAGAGATGTACTTAAGAAAGATTAATGTGACTGCCAGTTTGGAAGAGGGAAACAAATGGATAATGATAATCATGATAAAAAGAGCTGAAATGTATTGAGCCACTTGGCATGTGCCAGTAACTGTGCTAAACATTTTGCCTGAATTTTCCAGTTTATTACTCACAACAGCCATATGAGGTAAGCACTTCAATAAATTGCTTTTTGTAGAGGAATTTAAACTTGGAATTCAAATCATATTCGGGGTCCCAAAACAAATTATCAGTTGAGTCAAAATACTAACCCTGGTCCAATTTTAGTGACTATGCATTTATTCAAGAGGCTGTGTAAGTCTAGACAAAAGAAGATACAGATCTTGACTATGGCAATATCAAAGAAAACAAGATGTATATTTGAAATCTATCTATCTATCTATATGGATTAGAATAGACAGGAATGATTGGACTTAGATCTAAAGTGGAGAAGATAAAGAGAAATCAAGAATGAACCCTAGCTCCACTCCCCCTTCTACCTAGGAATGGCATCCAACTACGATGTGAGAGGTAACTATCCTTCAGTATATCTAAAAGTTACCTGAACGATCCCCTTTTCAATTACAAAAGGGTGACACATCAGTGATGCTTTCTTTACTGTAGCTAACTTGCCTACAAAACCTAATCAAGATACTCATTGTGGAAAAGACAAAATAAAATCATGGCATGAAGACATTTCTTCATCTTACCATCAACCACAGTAAGTAAGTGGCAGCAGGGCAGAGACTGTTGGTCAAGACCATGACCCTGACTCTGGGATTTGCAGAGGACTAGAGGGTTCAGACAGATAGCCAAGGAGGGCACTGGTTTAATGAGCGGGAGGGCTTGTAGACAGCTGAACTTGAAACTGAGGTAAACTCAACTATGCAAATATTTGCACTCACCTGTTCAATGAGCTTATCATGAAGACTTTCATGGTTTGGACCTGTAAGTCCAATCACTGGAATCTCAGGTCTCAGTCTCTGCTTTTCCCAGGTACCAGGTATATGGCCTTCTCTGATTTTCACTGTTTTCCCACCTTCACTCTCATCCTTCTGGATGGGCCTGACCTTCCCTACCTCACCCTCTCTCCAGTCAGAGCCGTCATTCACTTCCAAGCTAATTGTCTCCATCGATGTGTGCAAACCAACCATTTATGGGAAATGCCACGGAATGTTAATTTCATTTGGAACTGGGTAATTGCAGAAAGTGCTCCCATTTTTTTATAATATAGAATGAATAAGTATTGTATTAATAGTGCCATTTCCAATTACAACCCCAATCACAGGCCTGTCGTCCCCTAACTGTGGGTTATTTTTCATGGAGCACTTTTCTGAACAGTTTCCTTTTTCAATCCTTCCCCCCGACTCCCCTCCTCACATCATTATAATTAAGATAATGCGGCATAATTATAAACACATACTGGAAACTCAAATGCCAGCATGGCTATCCAACCAGTGCTACATGCTTATTGAAATTTCTCAAGCAAAAAAAGGAAAAAAAATGTGTTGGAGTCACTATTGAAAGAGAAGAATGAAGACTGGGGAAGTCAGCAACTCCAAAAAACCTGGCCAGGGTCCATGTCTGGGAGCTGAGCTTTCTTGGATATTTCTAGAAGGCAACCAGAAAACATGTGCAATGCTTTCAGATGTTGAGAGAAAAAAGTTGCTGAGCACTGACCAGGTGCTTCACCTTTATCAACCGATTCCCTCATCAAAACATACCCATGGAGTTTGGTTTGTATAACCATTTTACAGATGAAGAAACTGAGTCTCAGGAGTTAAGAAAGTTGGCCAATGTGAAGAATGAGAATGGACAAGATGAGATGGAATCCCTGATTCCAGTATTAGCTAATGACTACCATGAAGCAACACTCCAAAAACACTTTTTTTTTTTCTTCCCACATTCAAAACTGTATTTGTTTATGGGTCTGCGGCTCAAGTCAGGGTCAAGTTGTTCAGACTGGGCTTTGCTTGCTGCAAGCTGGAGGCTGGTTTCAGGTCTACTTTATGGGTCTTTCATCATCTTTGGACCAGCGGGCTCTCTGGGGCATAGTCCCGCAGAGATGTGAGAAGGCGTGAGAAGGAAACTCCACCATATAAGTACATTTCAAGCTTTTGTCTGTGTCATATGGGCTAACGTCTCAGTGGTCCAAGTCAGCGAGATGGCCAAGCCCAGGACCACTGGGACAGGGAAGCACACTCCACTCACAGTGGCAGATGGAAAGTGGATATTTGCTGAACAGGATCTGAGCAATGACACATGTACATCTTTCCATGTTCATTATACCTTGAAAACCATACCACTTAGAGTCTAAGTTCCTAGAGTGCAGGGGGTCAGGTCAAAGAGGCAACCATGGTGACACAGAAGTGAGCATGAATTATATGACCTGGAGATTTCCTTATTCGTATGAATGGTGGTTTTAATACAATGGAAGGGCTCCCGAGATGTCTGTAACAGAATTTTTAAATGTACACTGCTTCTTTGTAGCCTCGTGTTTTATCCCCCATTCTGCTTTATTTTTCTCCGTTAAACATATCACTCCTGACCTTGTGTTATATATTTATTTTGATTATTATCTGCTCTTTCAAATCTAAGTTAAATGAATAAAGATTTTGTTGATTTTGTTAACTGTAATATCACCAACACCTATGGTATTGACTGGAATGTAGTAGCATATAATAAAGATTTTTTTTTAAAAAAGATTTTATTTATTTGACAGAGAAAGAGATCACAAGTAGGCAGAGAGGCAGGCAGAGAGAAGGCAGGGGGATAGGGGAGCAGGCTCCCCACTGAGAAGAGAGCCCAATGCGGGGCTCCATTCCAGGACAGGATCATGACCTGAGCTGAAGGCAGAGGCTTAACCCACTGAGCCACCCAGGCACCCCAAAGATTTTTTTTTTAAGTAAATGAATGGAAGTATGGAACCCCAGCTTCTAAAAACTCCATCCATACAACAGAATAAAATCGACCCATACCAATGTAGGTACTAGCTTATGTTTCAAAGAAGGGACAGGTTTTAAGAGGTACAGGGGACCGATGATGATGAGCAGTCTCTTACCGTTTTTTAAGGAAAGGTAGATAAAACAGCTCTTGCAGAAGTAAGCAGAATCAAACCTCACAACAGGTTCCGTGAAGGGCTGGGGTTAAAAGCTGGAGAAAGTTTCATGGAGCAAGAGCCTTTTGAACTAGTTTTTAAAGGCCATGTTAGATTCACACATGGGGGAACGGGGGAGTAAAATCCCAGGAAGGAAAAACAACACAAGAAAACTCATAGAAGGAAGAAAAGGTGCAGGTCACTGTTACAACTGATCAAGTAAGTTTCACATTGCCTTTAGAATATTTTGTTTTATCTAAGCAACGCCAGATTTCTTAGTTGATCTATATTGTAACGATATATAATATACAGGAGATTTATTATCATTATATGTTCTAGGTGGAAAAAACAAAACAAAACAGAGGCTCCAAGACAGTCTGTAATTCAACTTTGCAACTGGATGAGAAATGGAAACTTTAGATGAGACCCCAATGTGACATACACAGACTCCAAAATGAGTTTGAAGATGGAATCACCCAGTAGATCCTAGGAATAGTGAGTAGTCAAGAACCGATTAGTGAACTAGTAAACTCCTCAACCCCATGAAGGGACAAATGATTTTTGAAGAAAGGGTCCTTAGGTGATTGCTTGGGAAACAGCATCACTGCGAGCCTATCTCCTCCTGCCCGGAGGATAAGGAAAGATGATGGTAGGAGCACCTGCTCCCAGATAAGCCTAATGAGAAGGACTCCCAAGGCACCACTTAGAGAATTTCACATGTGGCTCTTGCCCAGTGGGCTGGTGTCCAGAGAGAGATGGGCTGGCCCGCTGCTCTGGTGATGGCAAAGCAGAGATGCCTGGTGTGGGATCAGCCTGCACCCCCAGAATGTTCTCTGTATCCTAGATAGGATGATGAGCCAGAGAAGACCCGCACAGGTTGAAATACGCAACAGCCGTTAAGAGAAGGATGCTGAGCTAGACTGTCGACTCACATCCTGGCCCCTCCACATTCCAGCTGGGAGAGCTTGGGCAAGTTCCTTAAGTTTTCTAACTTTCGGGTTCTTTACTGTAAAGCAGGGATAATCATCATACTAACAAGGGGCATGATGAGGGTTAAATGAATCCATCTAGGGAAAACATTTAACACGTTGTAAATGTGGTGTAAGTATTAACTGCCCAAATTATGTCAAATTAGAAGGAATGCTACGGCCTGGAAGGGTGAACACACGGCACCAGAGGGGAGCTGGAGGAAATTCTAAAGACACAGTAGAAGTGAATGGACATGGGGAAACAGGGATATATCCAAACACGTTAAGGGACTTCAGAGGAGAGGTCTTTAGGAATGGGTAGGGGTGGGGGAGAGGGGTCTCTGAGGAAATCATAAAAATGCCTTCAAAGAGCCAGCACTCACTCTATCAAGCCCACTGTCACTGAAGCCAAGTCAGGACAATGCCATCAAGTCAGACCTTCCCTGATGCTCTTATGTTTCCTCCCTCCTCATCCCCAGCCCTGGAGGGGTTAGAAACCATAGCTAAAAGGTAAGGGGAAGAGATAAGCAGAAAAGAGAAATCAGGAGTCACCCATCTTTCTCAGCTGCCAAGGTAAATCCACTCTGGTTGGGAGAGCAGAACTGGAGAGGAAGGCTCACCTTTTTTTCTTTTTTTTTCCCACATGTATATATTTAGTTTATTCCTACATCATAATGAGGAAGTTCCTCTAAATAATGTCATTTATACATAATTTTCATATTAACACTTAGAATTTAGTTTAAAACATTTGATAATCATGATGAATATCACAGATACTCTGTTTCCCATGTTCCTATTCAAGTGCAAATAAGACTTGAAAAACCTCTCACTTTATTGATTCACACATTTACAGAATAAAGCGATTTTTCAAATATAGGATCATTATGATAAAGATTAAAAGTGGATTCCATGTGATGAGAAGTAATTTAGTTACAACTATACAGTGATCCGGGGGCAAATCTGGAAATGCGTCCTCTAGATACCAGACCATGTAGAATTTTCTTTTGAAGCAAACGAATCTCAAAAAAAGATCATTCGGATCACTAAATAAGTCTGGTTGCAGTCAATTTTGTCTGATTTTTGCATAGTTGCAACAAGAATGTGCATTTAACAAAGAAATTTTATCGTTTAGAAAGGCTCACCTTTTAATGGAGACTAAAGGGTCACTTATTACATGATGCTGGGCATCCAAGAGTTGAGACTGTTTTGCTACATTAAATAAATGTTGGACTTTGCATTACCTAATGTTTACAGAAAAGTCATTCTGCTTTTCATACAGGGGCAGAGGAGATATTAATACAAATATAAAGGGGTAATAAAAGAATCCTTAAGATGCTTTGTGACTGTGTCTTATAGGGCCATTCTTGGCAACCATTCTTGGCAACATACTAGGTTATACGTTTCTAATACTATTTTTGTACCATTTACTATTGCATTACACTAATACAGCTTTTCCCATTCCAAACAGGGTTTTCTTTTTGTTTTTAATTTAATAGAATCATTGTAACACATCCAGATAAAAATTACTTAGCAGGGAAGTGGCAGAATTTGACTTTAGTGTTTTTCTCCTAACTTACGAGCCATTCTCTGTACCATGATTCAATCAGTGTATACAACTTACGGTTCCGAATAATGCATGTCCCCTCTTTGGTTCAAACTTGGATTGATCATTATTTCTTATTCACATTGGGTTAGGTGCTTTTTTCCTACTCATTCCCATCTTATCATGGGCTCCTTGCTTTTGTAACACTTCTCATATTTGCAATGAAGCAGGATTGTTCCCTTCAATGGAAAGGAGTTTCGCATTGACACAGACCATAGTTTACTACTCTTAGCTACCATTGACTATTTCTCTAGTATTTCTCCACTGGATAGTACCTGACACACAGTAGACATTCAGTGCACACCAGGTAAAGGAATGAATGAATGGATTAATTAGCAGGGGCAGAGCACTGATCTTCATGGGTTAAGTAATTTTTTTTTTTTTAGATTTCTAAACAGCTGGTTTAATACAAAAAATTCTGGCTTAAATATATTCCCAATTAAAATACCACCTCTGTTGGTTTTTTAAAAATTTTTTTATTTAAATTCAATTTAGTTAACATATACTGGATTATTCATTTCAGAGGTAGAATTAGTGATTCATCAGTGGCATCTAATACCCAGTGCTCATTACAATCCCGTGCCCTCCTTAATGCTCGTCACCCAGTGGTCCTATCCTCTCCCCGCCCCCACCCCTCCAGTAACCCTCAGTTTGTTTCCTAGAGTTAAGAGTCTCTTCAGATTTGTCTCCTTCTCTGGTGTCCTCTCATTTTTTTTTTCCTTCCCTTTCCCTGTGTTCACCTGTTTTGTTTCTTAAATTCCACGTGAGTGAGATCATATGGTATGCGTCTTTCTGCTGGTTTTGAAAATGAATTTTACAAGTATCACCTTTTAGAAGTACCCAAAACCTTCAAAGCCATTGGTTACTAAAGATGCCAAGACAGAGTCTGAGACAGAGGGGACGACATCTGAGCCGGGGTCAGAACAGGAAGGCAGCTGGGCTGAGGGAGCCGAAGAGCCCTGTGGCCCCGTGTCTCTGATTGTTTTTATGGATTCGCACTCCAGGGCATCACCTGGTGAGGCTGTCACTGGGTGTAAATGAAAAATGAAAAATGAAAATCGAGGAAGTCTCTACTCCAACGTTAATGAACACAAGGCAGAATCCAGCCTAATGTTGCGTGAAGTTTGGAAAAAGATCAATAACCATCAAGCCAAAACAGCTCCTCAGCCTCCTGGTCTCCCTAGACCACCCCCTCCCACAGCCCCTCTAGGCAGTCAGTGGGCCCTGAAGTCTGTTATTCATGGCTGGATTTGAGCTGTTAGTGAAACATCTTTATGAGAACAGAACTCAGGGATTCCTGACTTTGCTGTACATAGGGTTGGTCTTTGGTACCACTGCCCTGGCACGGGCTTCACCCCTTGTGCATGAACCCTGCGGGGAGCCTCTCCCTTCCCCCTCGGGCAGATTACGCAAGAAGACAATGGTGATGGCCAAGGTGGGCTCGGTGCTTTCTCTGTGTGGACACTGTGCTGAGCACATCTATGGACTGCCTTTTTGTTCCCACTATCATCCTGTGAGTTAATAACGTATCACAGCCATTTTACAGATGAAGAAACTGCAAGCAGCTCAAGAAAGTTCACTAACTCTCCCCAAGGTCACAGGGCTGCCCCAGGATGGAGGAAGTGCTGAAATGCACAGTCTGACTCCAGAGCCCAGGCTGACAAGCACTAATCTTCACAACTCCCATGGCCCACATGGTGGCCACACAGCTTGGCGAGGTCACGGCTCCTCAAAATGCCTGCCCTCTGCTGGCTTCCCCATTTCCTGTCTCTTCCGCCATATGCATTTACACTCACACAGAGAGCATGTGTTAATGTGCTGAACATGTAACACATGTCTTGTACGACCTGAATGCATTACACTTTATATTCGACTTCAGTCTCTGCGAGGTAGGTATTGTTACCCCTGCCTCACAGTTGAGCCAGCGGAGGCTCAGGCAGTTGGAGCAACTTGGCCTCGCCGGCAAGAGGCAAGGTGGGGTTCCGGGCGGGAGGCTTCAGCTCCTTTCTGAGTGTTTTTGCATAGCTCTGCCTGGCTCTGCCAAATCAAAGAAGAGATTCCCTCACCTCTCAAATGCCACTCAAATGTCCCTTCCCCCCCAACCTGGAACACAGCACTCCATCACATGAACTTTCCATAGTCCCTCACGCTAATGCTCTATATGTGTCATAACACTGTGGGTTCCTGAGCGCGAAGGCCACGACTTTATTCTCCAGGAGCCCCGAGCCCAGCACCCTGCTCACCACAGGGATTTGAAATCCCAGGGGCACACATCAAACATCACCCCTCTTCTGCCCACGATCAGCTGTGAGTTGCCGAGCACATCACCTCATGCTTCTAGAACTCTACACTATGTCCATCAAAAGAGATAATACCACTTCCCTATCAAACCGGTTGGAAGATAAAATGAGAAACTAGATACAAAACATCCAGTGTAATGTCTAACACATAGTAAGTATCCTGTTTAAAAAAGTTATTGTCACAAGAACACCATCATGCAATAGAAAGTATCACTTTAGCACTTCAAACACCTATAACAAACAGTTCTTAACGTAGTTAACTGGTTATCCAATACGCATCAAACACCTATAACAACAGTTCTTAACGTAGTTAACTGGTTATCCAATACGCAGGGATTGGGTCTTAACAACAGAAACAAAATCAGCCACCTGGGTGGCTCAGTCAGTTAAGCAGCCCGTGATTTTAGCTCAGGTCATGACCTCCATGTCCTAGATGGCGCCCTGAAGCGGTGGGCTCTGTGCTCAGCATGGGTCAGCTTGAGGATTCTCTCTCTCCCCTTGCCCCTCCCCCCCTTTCTCTCTCTCTCTCTCTCTCTCTCTCTCTCACACACACACACACTCTCTCTCTCTCTTTCTCTCTCTCTCAAAAATAAAAAAATAAATATTAAAAAAAAAAAAAGACACTGCTGAAGAATGGAAAGAGGGAGACCAAAAACAAACCTGCAGATATGGAGTCTGAGGGTCAAGTCACCAGGAAGAAGAGCCTAGGCCATGCAGAACTGTTCTCTGCCTTGGCTCCACTGTCTCGCCCCTTTCCAACCTATCCCCTCATTACAGTCAGTTGGATCTGCTGAAAACAGAAATGATTTACCAGCTCGAACTGTTAATGGCTCCCCACTGCCCTGAGGCCAAAGTCATACGCTTGCACATGGCTTACAAGGAAAGCCCTGTATAACCCGGTTTATAACGGCCTCCCCATCACTTGCCACGATCCTTTCCTCTTTGACCACACCCAGCCAATCCAGACTTCCTATAGCACCTTCCATCCGCCATGTTTCCCTAGCTAGCTGCTCCTTGGCCACCACATCTCCAGGCAGCGCTCTCTCAGTCGGAGAAACCCTCACGGACCTTCTGGACGAGGTGGGTCTCTCTGCTCAATGGCCCATAGGACCACCTCTTGCCCCACTCACCATATATGCTTATTTTTCATTATCTTTCTCTCCACAGGCTGCAAAATCTCCTAGAATCAAAGAAGGCGGCCCCTGTCTCAGAACCCAGCTGGTAGCAGGCACATAATGGGATGTCTGACTCCAGCCCTCTCTCTGCCTCAGTTTTCTCCAAGGCTAATGATGCTGAAACATCCATTCTTCCTGAGACACTGGGTTGGTGGGGAGATAAAAGAACACATCTGAGAGAGGGATATTAACACTTCCATTACTGTCCACAGAGATCTTTTTCTTCTTCTTATTTTTTTTTAAATTTGGAAAGATGACCTAAAAAGGCAAAAACAAACTTAAGTCAAAACATAACTCAGGATTTTGAAAGCTCAAACTGACAAAGAAAAATACCACCAGTTGGACCCTGAAAAATCCCAAAATTTCATGACTAGTGCAATGCACTATTTGTACTTATTTCTCTGTCTCTCTCTGTCTGTCCTATGTTGATCATATTCATTTTTCCCCCTGAAAACATCAATCCTTAAATGCTAAATTCTTAGGAGTTTAAGGAGAATAGAAATCTGTATAGTTCTGAATCATCCACAATTAAATCACTAAAACATTATTTGGCAATTACATTCGAATATCCAAGAGACTTTGGAATGATTTAAGTAAGGTCCTTAAAACCACTGTTTTTCTTCCTTCACCTTAATCACCTTTCCCAAATACAATGCCATGCTAAGAAAAAAGCAATCCCCAAAATCAAATTATAGTAAATGCTGAAAATAATGTGGAGGCATGAACTCATAAACCAAGAAATTACTTTCTGGGAGTTTGAAAATTTGGCTGAAAATGCTATTGTCTCTGTTGAACCTGAGTAGTGGACGAAATTGACTATTAGGGGGAAAAAAAAGTCATCCATTTATTAAATATTAAGCACTTATTATATACTAGGTTCTGAACAAGGAGGACACTGACACCCTGCCCTTATGGGACTTAAATTCTTGAAAAGGGAGACAGACAACAACTCAGGTAATTTCAGGAATGGCGTGTACTGCAGAGGAGGGCTCGTGAGCAAGTAACATGGAAATCTGATGGGCTCTGGGAGCTCAGGAAACTTCCTCGAGACTGAGTTTCCTCACCTTTAAAATAAGGGTTATGCTTAATCTAAAAGGATATACACACTGCTATGCTTATTGCAATATTATGTATAATAGCCAAGATATGCATGCCATATATATACATGATGGAATATATATATTAAATTATATATAATTACATATATTATATTAAGTTACATATAATTACATATTATATATTAAGTTATATATAATTACATATAAGATACTTATATTATTATAATATAATAATACTATATTATATATTATGATATTATAATCATTATATTTATATTATTTATAATATTTATATATGTGTGTGTATATACACACACATATATGATGGGATAGTACTCAGCCAGAAAAAAAATACCATCTTGCCATTTACAACAGTACAGATGGAGCTAGGGAGTATAATGCTACATGAAATAAGTCAGAGAAAGACAAATACCTTCTGATTTCACTCAGCTGCAATTTAAGAAATGAGACAAATGAACAAAGAAAACAGAGACAGACCAAAAACAGACTCTTAATTATAGAGAACAAAGAGGTGGTCACCAGAGGGGCAGGGAGGTGGTGAAACAGGGGATGGGGGTTAAAGCGTGCACTTGGCCTGATGAGCACAGGATAATATAAAGATTTGAGGAATCACTATATTGTACACCTGAAACTAATATTACACTGTATGTTAACTATACTAGAATTGTTTAAAGTCGGGGAAAAAAGTCAAAGTAAAACAAAGTGGGGATTATAATCTTTCTGCCGCTGTTGCAAAGACACTGGGAGCAGCTAAGGGGGTAGTGTGGATGACGAAGGAGCTAGAAAATGTTTAGTGTGCTAACACTTCACGACCCGAACATGCTGTGCACATTAGACTAATGGGAAACAAGGGGGCTTCGTCAATACCTTCCTGTCCAAGGAAATGGACAGTGCGCTCGCTTACGCTCACAGTCCCTCGAGGGCAGCCTGATGAACTACTGGAGTCCTTACCACGTATGAGCAGGTGGGACAGCGACATCCTTGAGTACGTGATGAAAGAGCCTTTGCTTGGGAAATACTAGCTTAGCACGATGGTCTGCCATTTCCACTGGTTTTCAGGCACCTCTACTAAGAAGTCCATCCACAGACCTCAGGCTCATTAGCCCAAGGGTAAAAGAAAGGACTGTCATCCCCGGGGCACTGTTCTAATGTGTCAGACTGGAACCCATAAGGAAACATGCATTTCCTACTGTCACCCAAATGAACAAAAGTTGCATGAGGCAAGATGAATGTGATCATTCTATGATGTTGGCTATCCTCCCCTACTCTGTTGTTTTTGTTCAATTGTATTGTAGTTCGTTTTTTTTCACGTTTTCAAATGCTGACAGCAACTCAGTAAGCTGATCTTCCTCGCAATTTGAGTAACACTGTCGAAAGAATGACAGGCACACTTCTGAGTCTGGCCTCTTTAATTCAGGGCTGGTCTGGTCATGGACGAGACACATCCACTCTGAGCCTTAGTTTTCTCAACCGGGAAATGGGCATCATAACACCTGCTTTAAGGGTTGAGCAAATTGAGGTCACACCAGGGGAAAGCGCCACATAGACTTCCTGGCACAGAGTAAGTGTTCAATAAAAGGCAGTGATTATTGAGGCTGCTCCTGGGGGATTTAGAGCATAGCTAAATCCCTCTTGCCTGGGGGGGGCTGGGAAGGAAGAAGAAGAAAAAAATCCCAGTCATTTTCTACCCAGGGGGTCTTCCTGTTTTCAGAATGTAGCTATTTGCTGTGGGGAGGGGAAACTCGTCCAAGTGCCTCTGTTTGCTGTGACAGGCTTTATAAATAAGTAAAATGCTTCATCAAACATTTATAGTTGTGTGTGAGAGTCAAAAAAAAAAAAAAAGGGGGCACGTGAGCTTGGGTTTATTTATAGTGACTCCCTGTTTTCTTTTCCACCACAATTTCACAGCTTCGCTTTCATTTGCTTATGATTGTTCTTGGATGAACTTCACTTCCAAGCAGAAGGTATTAATTATTAAAACACAGACCAGAAAAAAACAGCCCACGCTGCTCCCCCAAACAATGATAGGATGATGCAGCAGAAGGAAGTCACCAGAGAGAAGGACCCAGGATTGCCAGCACAGGCTTTCCCACACAGCCAACCCTTGGCAAAACTCATTTAAACACACATGCTGTGGGCACCCACTGTGCTCCGCCCAGGGGCTGTGCCAATTACAGGGAGGGGTCAACCATGAATTAGATCTTTTCTAACTCATCTCGGAGTGAAGGGTGGGGAGCTCCCAGCCAAGGGGGTGGTGTAAATATCAAAGCACAACTGAAGGGAGCAAGTGGCCTTGCACTAAGCATGCTGGGAATGGAAGAACAGAAAAAAAAAAAAAAAGGAAAAAAAAAATCCCTCTCAGGAGGCATCCTGGTCTGGGGAAAGAGCAGCTTTGGGAAGGGAGGTGATGGGAAGTTCAGAGCCCTTGCTCCTGTGCCTTCTGGCTCTGTGATCTTGGATATGCCACAGCCATTCCACTGGTGACAACAGTATGATCCTACCTCTCTGGAAAAGGTTGTTGCTAGGATTAAATATGAAAATTCATGGGAATGGCTAGACATATTATAACCTCCATTAAATAATACATATTTAAAAAATATATTTAATAGTAATAATATGGATGCATATTTAGCATATAGTCGGTGCTAAATATATAGTACTTCTCTTCCTCCTTTCCTTACTTGAGAGTATTAACTAGGTGCTACATTGCACCCACGTCCTGGCCACCCAACAGCAATATTGTTATAGATCACTGCTACCCTCCATCCCCTGGTAAGCGTGTTCTCTTTACCTGACCCCAGTCTCAGTTGGCTTCATAATTTGTCCACTAACTTGCTGATTAAGCAGCTAATATCATTAATATTGATTCATTAATACTGATTGAGCATCTGCTCTGTGACAACAGTGGTGCAGGCACTGGGAATTCAAAGAGAGATGATACCTTCATGAACATTCTCATGGGTGAAAAATGGCAACATGTGCATCAGTGAGTCCAACATAGGCTCTCTCTGATGGTGTTAACACGATAGAAAAAGGGAAGGCCAGGAAGAGGAGCAGGGATTTCTGGGGAAGGAAGATGTGCTTAAAACTCGTAGCTTAGTTGAAAACAGAGCTACCCTATGACCCAGCAATTGCACTACTGGGTATTTACCCTAAATATACAATGTAGTGATCCGAAGGGGCACGTGCTCCCAAATATTTATACCAGCAATGTCCACGATAGCCAAACTATGGAAAGAACCTAGATGTTCATCCACAGATGAATGGATAAAGAAGATGTGGTACACACACACACACACACACACACACACACACACACAAAATGGAATACTATGCAGCCATCAAAAGAAATGAAATCTTGCCATTTGCGATGACGTGGATGGAACTAGAGGGTATTATGCTTAGCAAAATAAGTCAATGGGATAAAGACAACTATCATATCATCTCCCTGATATGAGGAAGTGGAGATGCAACGTGGAGGGTTTGGGGGGTAGGAAAGGAATAAATGAAACAAGAAGGGATCGGGAGGGAGACAAACCAGTTATAAGAGACTCTTAATCTCACAAAACAAACTGAGGGTTGCCGGGGGTAGGGGGGTAGGGAGAGATTGGTGGGGTTATGGACATTGGGGAGGGTATGTGCTATGGTGAGTGCTGTGAAGTGTGCAAATCTGGCGATTCACAAAACTGTAGCCCTGGAGTTAATAATACATTATCTGTTTATAAAAAAATTATTTAAAAAAATAAATAAAATAAAATAAGGGTGAAAACAAAACAAAACAAACAAACAAACAAAAACCAAAAAAACTCGTAGCTTATGAAGAAAATGGTATCTGTACAGGGACCCCGCGGTGGTCATCGAGAAGCTAGGCGGTTGTCTGAGGGAAGAGAATGCAAGGATACAGAACAGCAGGTGAAGAACCCCGCCCTGAGCGGGCTGCACACTGGGCCTCAGACCATCTTGCACTTTGGCCTTCTGGAGGGGAGGAAGGAGCAGACTGGTCTAATTTTGCAACACAACTGCTCACCCCCACCCCCAGTCCTATAAGCAGTCTGTACCTTAACAGTGTCCACATTAGATCCCACAAATACATGCACAAAGAGAGAAATGGTTGGCTGTGTGTTCTGCCCTGGTTTCCCAGAGGAAGGAGTGTGGCCCTAGGCTTGGCGACTGCACCGTCACCACCAGTCACATCACTCTTTGGCTCTGAGCTCTACCAAGGGCAAGGACCCCACAGCAATATCCAAGAGCATGGACTGGAATGATCTCTGACGGTGTTGGGCTCTTGTGGAGAAATTCAAACTAAGCAAAATCAGGAAACACAAGCAGAAAAAGAGAAAGGAACACGGAATGAAAGTAGTTCTTTTAGACCAATTAATTGAAATGTTCACAAGTATGAGAGGGGGAATGTCATGTTATGAAGAGTAAAGCCTGCAGGGGAAACCTGTCTGCCTGAGTTCCCGGCCTAGCTGTGTGACTTAGAACAGTCTGTTTAACTTCTCTGTGCATGAATTCCTCCACTGATAGAATGGGACGAATGGGGGCCCCTGGGTGGCACAGTTAGTTGAGCAACTGACTCTTAATGTCAGCTGGAGTCATGAACTCAGGGTCCTGGGATCAAGCCCTGGGTCGGGCTCCACACTCAACACGAAGACGCTGGAGATTCCCTAGCTCCCCTGCCGCTCCCCACTGCTTACACTAAATAAATAAATAAAATCTTTAAAAACAAACGGGAATAATAATAAACTTCAAGACAAACTTATCTTGAAGGATTTATGTTAGAGTAAAATGAATTCATCTAGGTAAATGTGTAGCAGCGTACCTGGTTTACAGTAATGCTCATAAAAGTTCGTTAATGTTTGGGAGAATGGATACATACATTTCTATAAAACCATATATACAACACTGCACAGCAATAAAATAAAGTGAATTATGAGTACCTGTAAGAACATGGATAGATCTCAGGGATGATATCTGAACAAGAGGAAGCTAGACCCCAAAGAAGGCACACCGTAGGATTCCACATTTGTGAAGAACAGGAAAAGCCAACTGATGGGAAAGGTCAGAATATAAGTTGCTTTTGAGAGATGGGTATCTCCTAGGAAGGTACAAGAAGGAAACTTCAGGAGTGCTGGAAGCGTGCTATCGTAAAGCTAACCACTAGAACCTTCTGGGGTAAGAGTGTTGCTCATTTTCTGAATCGTGCCATGTACTTCACCGTACAATACAAAAGGCGCATATAACTACTACGTATTTGGAATGCGGCTTAGATGATCAAAGGAATAGATGTTTAGTTAAATTTACTTTTTTTTTTTTTTAAATTTTTTTAGAGAGAGGGAGAGCCAGTGAGCGCAAGTGGTCAGTGGAAGCAGCAGAGGGCGAGGGAGAGAATTCCCAAGGACACTCCCTGCCAAGCTCAGAGCCCCACCTGAGGCTCGAGCCCAGGACCCTGAGGTCATGGCCTGAGCTGAAATCAAGAGTCAGTCACTCAACCAACTGAGCCACCCACATGCCCCTGGGGAAGCGCAGTTCTGAATCTCAGACTGGATGGTGGTAATGTGAATATACGTATAGGTTAAAAAAAAAAAAAAAACGTATCACAGATACACTGGAGATTTGTGCAATTTTTAGACTTTACTGTATATGTGTGCTAGCCTTCTAAAGTTAGCTAGGATTATTCATGTACATATATAACCTCCCTTTTTCCTCACAAACTCAGTGCAATGTGGGAGAACAACCCCTATTGTGTCCCTTGCTATCGGGGCTAAACGGAGGCTCAGACAGGTGGCTGTGTCCCACAGAGCTTATAAATAGCAGTGTAGGGGACCAGTGTACCCAAGCCCCTTCTTGCAAATGGGAAAAGGGCAATACAAAATGACCCTGCAGAGATGATTCCATGCAACACTTCATTAATTCAATCCATGCCTTTTGGAGCACCTGCTAAATGCCGGGCACTATTCTGAGTGCTGGGCATGGAGCAGTGGATAAACCTGAGCAAAGCCCCCTCTTTCATGCAGCTGACAGTAGAAATCTTTGGTCACTTGTTATTCTGATCACCCTGCAGAATCCCTTACCTAAGGTGACTTGACCATGGACCAAAATGTGTGAAATCGAACTCCACTAAGCATCTATCAGCTGTTTTCTGTCAAAGAATCCCAGACTTGAATCTTGATTCTTTTCGGAGCTAACTAGTCGACTCGGTTGTCTGTGCCCTAGCTCCTTCATTTATAAAATAAATGGGATGGAAGAAGACATAGCAGAAAAAATACTAACTAAAAGAAAGGCAACAAAACATTATTAGTAGCAAAGACATTCTTACACAAAGGTAACAGGTCAGTTCCCTACAAAAATGCAGCGATCCACAACTTTACGCAATTAGCAACGTAGTCCTAAAACAGAAAAAAACAAAAGGTGCCAGAAATAAGTGAAACTTACCAGTCTAGATTTTCAATGGAAGATTTTAGCACAACTATCTCAGAAACAACAGTAACTACAAATAATTAAGCAGACAAAAACTTAGATATAGACATTTTGGTCAATAAAATTAACAAGCAGGATCTAATGGTTATACATGAAATCTTCTGTCTGATAATCAGAAAATGTACCATGTTTCTCAAACACATAGGAATCATTTATAAAAAGTAGCCATGTCCCAGAGTACAAATCGAGCCTAAACAAAGAACTTAGAATTGAACAAGTATCTAGATCATACTAAGAAAACAAAATAAAATGAATGTCCATAACCAAAACCTTTTAAAAATGTATGTTTAGATTTGGTGGAGGGAGGGGTGCTTGGGTGGGTGCTTGGATTGAACATTGGATTCCTTCATTTTGGCTGGGGTCATGGTCTCAAGGTCATGGTCTCTGGGTCCTGGGATCAAGCAGGGCTCGAGGCTTAGTGTGGAGTCTGCTCAGAATTCTCTCCACCTCTCCCTCTCTTTCAGCCTCTCCCCTGACTTGCATACTCTAAGTAAGTGAGTAAGTAAATATATAAATCAATAAATAAAATCTTAAAAAAATATATTGATGGGGGGGTAGTGAAACAGGTGATGGCGACTGAGAAGCACACTTGTGATAAGTACAACATAATGTACATAAGTACTGAATCACTATATCATACACATGAAGCTAATACTACAGTGTATGCTAACTAACTGGGATTACAACAAAAACTTTAAAATATTGTTTGATATAATTAGTGGTTCAAAGAAGAAACAACGAGATTTGAAAAACATTTAGAACTAAATGCACACCATACAGAAAAGTGATGTCTACAAATAAAGCAACACCTAAAAAAGCGTTAAATATTTAATGGAAATATTAGTCAGGGGGAAAGATTGAAAATTAATGAGCTAGACTTTTAATTCAAGAGTCTTAAAAAGAATAATGGTGATAATAAAGGATGTAGAAAGAAGAAAATGATTAAGATGGAAATTAATGATGTAGAAAAGAAACAGTCTAGAGTATCAACAAACCATGACCTAATTTAAAAATACTAATGAATATCAACAAGAATTGTGAGAAAGGCCCAAATAAACCCATATATGGAAATAAAATAAGGACAGGATTATAAGTACAGTCGAGTTAGGATACACACACAGAGACACATATTGATATATGGATATTCCCACAAATATGTATATATTTTTGTAAAGATTTATTTATTTATTTGGGGGGGGGAGGGAAAAAAGGAGAGGGAAGAAGCTGAGCAGGAAGCCTGACCTGGGGCTTGATTCTAGGACCCTGAGATCATGATCGAAGCCAAAGGCAGACACTTAGACTGAGCCACCCAGGCACTCTCAAATATGTACATTGGACACATAATATTAAAAACATAAAACTATATGTCCATAAATGGGGCAATTAAGACAAAAATCAGTGACTCTAAGTTAAAGTACCCAAGACCAAAACTGACCCAAGAAGAAAACAGATAACTTAAATAGCCATCAGAAAATAATTGAATCGACAGAATTTGCCATCTAACAAAGAGACAAACAAAAATATCCGATCCAGACTGATTGATACATTAAAATAAATACAGAAGAGAGTCCTCAATTTCATGCAGTAGTTATACATTCTAATAGTTATTAACAGCATGATAGTTATATGAGGAAAGCTGCTCAAACTCATGTTTTGTTACCTGTAATGTTGCTAATGTTGATTTTTAAAGTTGTCAAAGAGATTAGAAGAAGTAAGGCTCTGGGCCCCTAGGTGGCTCAGTTGGTTGAACATCTGCCTTCAGTTCAGGTCATGATCCGGGAGCCCCAGGATCAAGTCCTGCATCAGGCTCCCAGCTCTGTAGGGAATCTGCTTTCCCTCTGCTCCTTTCCCAACTTGTGCTCTCTTTCTCTCTCTCTCAAATAAATAAATAAAATAAAATAAAAAATAAATTTAAGTCTCTTTCTTTAATAGAATATATATTATCGTAATACACCACACAATCAGAAGATAAAACGTGATCATCTTACTTCATGCATTAAGAGTGGTTAATAAAATGTAAACCCCAAACATGATTTTTTAAAATTCTTAATACATTAGGAATAGAGGAGAAATTTTAGTATGAACATCTAATGCAAAAAAACATAATACATTATGATAGAATTTTAGGATTCTTCCCTTTAAAGTCAGCAACAAAAATGACATGGTCTGTCATTACTTTTACGCAGCACTGAGTAATAGGGCCCACTTATAAGGGCCATGGAACAAGAGAAAACAAATACAAGATACACAGATTTGCAAAATGACTGTTACTTATAAATTATATGATTTTTTTCATATGGAAATTAAAGCAAGAGGCAAAGGTAATAAAATAATTAATCATATTTTCTGGATTTATGATCAATGAGAAACTACTTCTTTCCACAAAGAAACAGCAATTAAAAGATGTATTAAAAATGGAAAGATACAATTTGCTCTAGTTACAGAAATTGTGATGCCCCTAGGAATTACATATAACAAAAAGGTGTGATATGTGCCCAGGTAAAATATAAAAACTATGTTCAAAGACATAAAAGAAGGCCTAAATAAAGACGTATATCATTTCATGCATAGAAAGTCTGAAGTTTTGTGAATGTCACAGATTAATTCTGTAAATGCGCTGCAATCCCAATTCCAGCAGGGCTTTTCCTAAAATAGGAGAAGTTTACCTTTAAATTCACATAGAAAAGTATGGTGACTAATGTAACATAATAAAAAAAAAAAAGGGAAAAAGTTTCCCACAAAAAGTAAAGAGAAAAGAGGAGTCAAGACACTTCAGTAAAAACAATGAGGCAGCCCTGCCCTATCAGATATCAAGACATTACAGAACTATAATAATTAAAAGTATGTTACTAGAACAGGCATATACAGACCCAGGAAAAGGAACAGAGAGCTCGGAACTGGTCCCCACACACAGGGAGACTGGTTATATGACAGCCATGTTATAAATCCATGAGTAAAGAGGGACTCTTTTTTAATTTTTTTAAAAAGACTTTATTTATTTATTTGAGAGAGATAAGAGAGAGCACCAGCAGGGAGAGAGAGCAGGGAGAGGGAGAAGCAGACTCCCTACAGAGCAGGGAACCCAAAGCAGGACTCAATCCCGGGACCCTGGGATCATGATCTGAATTGACGGCAGACGCTTAATCGACAGAGCCACCCAGGAGCCCCTTTACATAGTGGACAGAATGACTGACTACCCATCCACGTGAAAAAATAAAGCTAATTAGATTTGTAAATCACATGTACAAACAAGTCTGTGGCTAAAGACCTAAATGTAACGAGCCAAACCTTAAAAATTTAAAATAAAACGTGAGAGCATCTCTAAGACATTAGGATAGTGACAGACTTCTTCCTGAACTCACAAGAAGTACAAATGAGAAATGAAAATAGAAGTAATAATTTTATAGCATTAAAATGAAAGTCTTCAAAATGAAGAAATAATTCTCTCAACAAAAATAAAATGTAAGTCATGGATTAGAAGAGGGTATTTTCAAAATGACCAAGGGCAATTTATTTTTTCTATGATTATTATCAATATTTAGAAAATAGAAATATTTATCAATATTTAGATATATGAATACTATCAATGTTATTATCAACATTTGTTGGAACCCAGTATTAATTTCTTTCAATTAATAAGAAAAAGGAAAGAAACAGAAAAATATGCAATGGCTAGAATCAGGAAATTGGGAGGATAAAATTCAATATAAGAGGTTTAACCTTGGGGCGCCTGGGTGGCTCAGTGGGTTAAGCCGCTGCCTTTGGCTCAGGTCATGATCTCAGGGTCCTGGGATTGAGTCCCGCATCAGGCTTTCTGCTCAGCAGGGAGCCTGCTTCCTCCTCTCTCTCTGCCTGCCTCTCTGCCTACTTGTGATCTCTGTCTGTCAAATAAATAAATAAAATCTTTAAAAAAAAAAAAGAGGTTTAACCTCATTCGTAATCTCTGACATGCAAATTAAATTAGCTTTGATGTTACAGTTTTATATCCTACAGATGGGAAAAATGTAAACCATCTGATAATAAGTGTTACTGAGGATATGGGTAAGTGGTAGCTTTTCTGCATTGCTGGTGGGTGTGTGATGAGCTACATAATGGAAAAGCAGGAAGGACAGTCCTGGATGCGGTCATGATGACTAAACGTGAAGTAGAAGTATCAAGACTCAAACTGGATGGGATGACCAACTTCAGGGCAGGGGGGCATGGAATCAGTGGAGGAGACAACTTAATGGTAGAATTTCAAATTTTATTTACAAAATAGTATCTGAGGGGTGCCTGGGTGGCGCAGTCAGTTAAGCATCCAACTCTGGATTTCGGCTCAGGTCAAGATCGCAAGGGTTGTGAAATCGAGCCTTGCACCCAGGAGGGAATCCGCTTGAGATTCTCTCCCTCTGTCCCTCCCTCCACCCTCCTGCACTCTCTCTATCGCTAAAATAAACCAATAAATCTTTAAAAGCATATCTGATGTATACCGCAAGATACATATATTATAATTTGGTGGTAAGAGCATTCATATTAATAATTTACTTTATTGTATGGTTAAAGTAGCTCATAATTTAAAATACCAGGACTGGGTGCCTGGGTATCTCAGTGGGTTATGCGTCTTCCTTGGCCTCGGGTCATGATCCCACGGTCCTGGAATCGAGCCCCGCATTGGACTCTCTGCTCATCGGGAGCCTGCTTCTCCCCCTCCCTGCCGCTCCCCCTGCTTGTGCTCACTCTCTCTGTCAAATAAATAAATAAAATATTAAAAAAATAAAATACAAGGATATTTTAGGAAAACTTCTGCCTTTTAAAAAAAGATTTTATTGTTTATTTGAGAGAGAAAGAGACAGCAAGAGCAAGAACATACACCGGGGGAGGGGGAGAGGGAGAAGCAGGCTCCTTTCCAAGCAGGAAGCTCCAGGACTCTGGGATCATGACCCGAGCCAAAGGCAGAAGCTTCAGGACTGAGCCACCCAGGTGCTCCTTCAGGAAGTCTTTTTAAAAGAATGCAGCTCAAGAGAAAGAACAAGAGATATAAGGAAATGGCGATGAAGTCAGGGAAAAAGTCGGATGAGCACACGAAGTCTGTAACTTCCTAGAACTTGAGCTTCACAGAAGACCCGCGGCATCACAGCAGACAAAGAGGAGAAACTGACTATCAGCTTCAGATGCCCATAAAATTAAAAGGACCATCTGGCTAGAGAACACGGCCGTCTTGGTTCCAATTCCTGAGTTGACGTTGGTATTTGGTGCCTTGTGTGAGGTATGAAACAATATCCTCCACTAGCCCCCGTCAGAAACCGGAGGGGACTGCGGCAAGGTTAATGACACACACAGTAACCATGTAGCCCAAGGAACTGTTCTAAACCGCTTATGCTTTGTAACATTTAGTGCTTACAACTCCCTTTATTTTCTGATCACCATTTCATACATAAGGAAATTGAAGGGAAAGGAGGTAAATAGCTTACCTCAGTCCTACAGCTAGAAAACCTGGCGCGGAACTCGGTCTGGCTTTCCTCTTTTCTGTATGACCATCATTACAGCAAAGCCAGATCCATAAAAGTAGTTTTCATGATCTCAGAGTAAAGCGGTCCGGGTGTGCGGCTGAATGGATGTCTGACTCTTCCAGCAGTGACATTTTTGGAACAGCTAAACCAGGACTCACGACTCTTCCCCACACCTGGGAACTTTCTGACTGAGTGACCGAGCTCTGGATCTTCTTGCCAAGAAATTGGTTACCCCTGATTTTGCAAATAATTTTAGGCGAACACTCAGACCTGAGCCCGACATTTAAAGCTTCCTATTTGAGAAAGGAGTAAGCAGATCACATGTTCTCAGTCACTGAACCATGACCACCACTGGGTACACTTGGAAAGATTGTGAATGTAATTAACACAGAGCACACAGTAAGTACTAGTTGTGTTTATGCTACTGATCATTATTATTTCTATATGCAGAACCTCCTGTGTTCTCCCAGCTGTCACACTGTTCCCAACATTTTCTACACTCCCCTTAGCAACCTAAATTTGACCTTGATGTTCCTTTGTTCCTCCACAGGCTGCAAATCAGACCTAGAACAAAATCCCAGCACTGCACCTTCACCACTGAGACCCAGTGTGATCTGGCCACATGTTGGGTTCCGACAGGTTCTCATGGCCTATTGCTCTCCCTTTTCCTGCTCTGCTCACCCTACTGTGTCCTTTGCTGGAACCCATCTCAGCTTGTTGGAGTTGTGCTTGCCGACTAGAGTTCTCCTCTACAAAAACAAGACCCCATCTCTTCTCACTGTTTCTTGACCACCCTTCATTCTCTTATCACTGCCCTGGATGATGGTTCCTATAAATGGGATCCCATGATTAATATCTGCCCTTCCCTCCCCTGCTCCGTTAGAATGTAAGCTCAATGAGGGCAAGAACTGGTCTACTTTGATCATTGCTTTGGTCCCCCACCCCATCTGGCCCACAGCAGGAGCTCTCAGTGAGTGTCTATACACAGAAGGAAAGGAGGAAGGGAAATAAGTTCGCTGGGTTTAGGCTTAGGATTCCTGGACACATCCACATGCCCAACCTTGGTAGAATCATGGCATTGATTGGCTTTACCCCCAGGTTAAGGCCATGAAAAGATGTCTGTCCAATATCAAGACACATCATAAGTGAAAAGCGACAACAATTTCCCCAACACCCCTCACTAACAGCTCAGGGGCAGGCAGAGAATGACAACACTTACGACCTGAAACAATGTCAAACCAAAAAGGCGAAGGTCTCAGGTTCCTACTGGCAGGACATGAGTGGGATCCTCGGCGCCCGCCCCGCCTGGCTCTCAGGTCTAATTACCAAGGCTCCAGAGAAAAGAGCAGGCAGAAGAATCAAAGTGCCAAGCAACAGCTTAACAACATCTGCAGTGGAAGAGGGCTGCGCCCAGCGGTACCAGCCCTAATTAAGTCATTAGACACACACGACTGCAGCCGGGGTGCTCCTGGGCCCGCCACCCACAGACAGAGCTGGCTCTATCGGGGGCTGGTGATGGAGCTGCCTCTGGTCCTCCCACGGCCCTGTATTTCCTTCTTTCCCATCCTCTCCTCTCTTGTAAATATGGTAGACAAGATGGCTAGCATTAACTCATCTCTTAGATTTAGTCAACCAGGATGTACCCGTATGTGCCAGGAAATATTCTAAATGCTGCGGACAGAGTGTGTAAGAACAGATCTTGAGAACCTGTACCCCTGGGGATAAAAATACATGTTTATCAAAAATAAAAAATTTAAAAAAAAAAAAAAAAAGAACAGATCTTGAGTTCCAGCCCCCGTGGAGAGAGCTGTATGTTTGTATACCTGTGTACATAAGGCATTCTGTGCATGTAAATACACACACACACACACACACACACACACACACATATATACATATATAATATCTGATATTTTCTATATAGAATCACCTGGAGATAAGGGAGCCAACATTATAATCATTTCTGGCTCCTGCATGATGGAACCGTCTCCAAGAGGAAAAACGGACCACATAGTATACGACATATCATCCTAATACAAACACCATTGTTTGCAATGCTAGGCAAAGACCAGAGGTATTCTCCTTGTTCCTATAAGGGGAGGGGGTCTTCCTCTTCTCAGTTGCCTCCCCTTCCTGCACCTGTCCCTGGCCCTCTCTCCCTGCTTGCATGTTCCCTCAATAAATCAGGACACAACACAAGGACATCGGGCAGAGTGGGGGGGGGAGCACCTACCTGCTGTGTTCCAGGCTTGCTGGGCAGGGCAGTGAGAGGACTCGTCTGCCTTCCTGTGTCAAACACCTCCAGCCCCAGGCTTTCCTTCCTGCCTCCCTGTGGACCTGTCATTGCTAGATCTCGTGAACATCGCTTTTCAGGGACTCCTCTCACTCCCTCCTCCTCTCCTGCAGACATGTCCTTCCTCTTTACCCTTCCTCCTAAGGACACAGGATTGTGGGACACAGGACTGGATGCCCCCTCTGGTCTCATTTAACAAAGAGGGGAACTGAGGCTCAGAGGAGGGCACCTGAGTCAAATCAAAAATCACAGCTACAGAAGAGCTTTGGAGAAAGCCCAGACAGGCTGGCTCCCGGGCAAGCACTGTAGCATCTCCTGGAGCATCTAGCTCTTCATCTGTCACTCGGGTCACAGTGGCGGTCTTCCTTTGATCTCCCTGCCCTTATTCTAATCTACACTGATGCTAACCCCTTAGTAATCTTTCTGGGAAGAAAAATATCCTAACCCCTTAGTAATCTTTCTGGGAAGAAAAATATCTGGGCATGGCATTCCCTACATAGAAGTTTTCAGGGGCTGCCCAGTGCCTTCCAGATAAAGTCCAAGTCCCCAGGATCTGGTCCCAGTCGGCTTTCCCACTCTGCTGTTCCTGGGCATGTCCTTTTGCCCCACTCACTCTAGATACCTTGCAGTTCCAGAATATGCCACTCTTTATTCTTTCTTACCAACCTCAGGACCTATGCACATCCCCTCCCCTGCCCCTTGGGTTAATCTTCTCATCTTCACAATTCAGGATTCTCATTCTTCCGGATGTCGTCTCCCAAGGAAGCCTCCCCCACCATCCTCAGCACATTTAAAGGCTACTTCCCATGTGTTCCTAGAATGCACATTGATATTCACGTCCCAGCACCTTCCCGGCAATAATTTATCGATGGCTCACTATGCACGGACTGCTGTTCTACACAATCCCCTTGGAATATCTCATTTAATCTTGATAGCAATTTTTAACCTGGGTATGCTCAGATGCCTGTTTCAGGGATGAGGAAACGGAGGCCCAGAGAGCTTAAATAACTTGCCCCAAGTCACAGAGCTGTAAAGGTCAGAGCTAAGATCGTATGCTGGCCGCACTCTCAAATATGTCATTCTGCTGTGATGACCTGTTGATCCAAATCTCTCTCATGCACCATGAACTTGTCAAAATGTTAATCCCCCCTAAACCCTAGCACTTGGCACTGTGACTTGAAACTCTGCACAGACTGTCAACTTTGTAAATGGCCACTAAATGAATGCGCGTTTCTCCTTGCTTTACTATTTTCAGAGCAGGCTGGAATAGGAGAGAGCGGTGCGCACAGAACACAGACTCTGGAGCCCAACAGACACAGAGACACGGGTCCTAATCCTGGCTCTATTACATCTTACAGTTTGAAACAGTTAAACTCTCTGACCCCCATTTTTCCTGGTCTGTAAAACGGGGCTCATGATGATAACTAGGTTATGATGGCCATTGTCATTCACTGGGTTCCTCCTCTTTCTAGTTCCCTCTCTCTCTCCCCATGTCTCTCCTTAATCAAGAAGCATGCCCTCTCAGCAAGACAAGTTTGGGGTCTGTGCAGACTGAGAGGGGAGCATGGCAGCGCCGGCCCGCTAAGCCCAGCGCCCTGCTTCTCCACTCCACATTGCCACCTTCCAGCTGTGAAATAGAGTCCCTGCTCGAGTGGGCCCCAGAGCTGTCAGGGGGCTGCCAATTTCACAGTTCACAAGGCTGCTGTTCCCCCCTGATGAATGGGGTGCCAGCAGCCATGGGCAGAGCCATGACACCAGTCACATGGGACTCCCCCCCCCCCAACCCGCCTCTGCTTCCTGAGAAGTGGAGAACAGGCCAGCCTCATGCATATTTATGCAGGGAGAGAAATGATTTTGTACTGCATTCCTTCCAAAAAAATAAATAAGATTTCACCCAAGTCTCGTGCATTTCCCTCAGTGAACTCAGCATGCTTCAGGGAAGAAAACCACACACACACACACACACACACACACACAGAACTATGAGAAACCGAAAACACTTTATACCACTCATCTGAGCAGAGCATCTGAAGCCAGGAATGACCCAGGGGACACAGGAGATATTAAACCCTGGAGCACGGATGGGGTTATTTTGAAATTAATCCAGTTCTACCCCATCCCCCTAAGGGAAATAAAATGGATAAGGTCCAAACTCAGTGGGGCATACGAAGCTTGCCCCACCACCTCCGAAGTCACTGCTGTCCGTCTACACCATCCCTCAGCTCAGACACAGATGCTCTCTGTTCCTTGCAACAGCAAATCAGAATCAGCGTCCAATGACATTCTCCCCACTGGAGGTGGAAGAAAAGCTTTCATCTCAGACAGACCCCAACCCTTCCATCCCAGATCCATAACCTCTAGAAAGCCACTACAGCTTGCCGTGCCTCAGTTTCCCCATCTCTGTGTCATAGAACACTCTGGCCCAGTCCCCTCACTGGGCTCTAGGCACACTGGCCTCTGGGTCACCAAATGGGCCAAGCTTTATCTTCACAAAAGTCACTTCCTCTGCTCTTCAGCTCTTCATTTGGCCAAACACTGTGCCTCCCTCAGACTTTGGCTTAAATCCTCCCTCCTCAGAAAGGCCTTGCGGAATAGCCACACTGAGGCTGAGATCCCCTGTCCTCTCCCAGAGCTCTTAGCACATTCCCTTCCCGGTAGCTCCACATTCAACCTGGAATTGTGCGATCAGTTGGAACAGGTCTCAAGTCTGTCTTCTCCAGGCAGTGACGTGTCGGAGGGCAGGGCTCGTCCGGCCTCTGCTTTGTCCCAGCGACAACCCAGTCATGAATGAAGGAGGGACCTGTGGGGTGGCTGTGGGCACTGAACACGGGAGCTCAGGAGGTGCCTGATCCGTTTGCAGAGGACGCTCCACGCACTAGAATAACTAACATCTATTGAGCCTTTTCTTTGCAAAAGCCCTTATTTTATGCCCTGTGACATCTTCAATTCATTTAGTCTGACATCACGGGGATGCACAGTCTGATTTTCTCCATTTTAGAGATGAGGACAGTGAGAGACTGGGACATTTACTCATTTGTTCAAGGGTATGCACAGCCAGTAGCAGTAGAAATATAAGGGGCAAACCAGGACAGCCTAGCTCCAGAGCCCACGTGCCTAACCGCCTATGGAGAGATCTAATTTCCGCTCCTTCATCTTCCCTCTTGGATCTTTACTGGCCTCAAAACACCCCGGCTGAAGGTTCCCTCTCTCTCTCTCTCTCTCATGAAGTCTTTCCTGATTTTCCATCCCTATTCTCTTACTTTGGAAACGCACATTCCCCTGTCCCCAAACCCATGCACAGATGATGGGAATTACAAAATGTGACCCCTGAGGCCAGAATATTCTCTTATCACCCTTTGGCCCTTTGAGGGGAGAGGACAAATCTTATTTTCCTACAACATAAGGAAAGACTCCTGCTTTTTCAGGGAATATTTCTTAGAGTACAGAGATTGCTTTCTCCTCCAGGGCCCTACAGGGCAATACTCAGGTTCCAGAACAAAGCCAACCTCCCCTCCCTTCTCAGAATACCGATGCCACCTTTCTCCTGAGGTTCCCACAACTGAAGAGCTGGATGGATAAGGGAGTGGAGACCTCACAGGGCACCTGACCATGCGCAGAGTTCAGCAGAGGCCCAGGGAGGAAGAGAACTTGACTGAGACCACATCACATGCTGAAGGCTGAGCCCAGACTCCCTCATCTCCCTTCAGTGCCCTCCCCTCTGTCTCCCCCTACTTTCTCTTCCCCAAGGGAGAACCACAGGTACAACAAGCTGACATCGCCAAGGACACAGCTGGACGGGATAAAGCTGTGCTGAGGCAAAGCGAGTTGCCTGGCCGTCCAGTGGGCGAGGCCCCTCTCCCGGGGTGATGAACAGAGCCAATCAGGCGGCACTTAACATAATTATAATGAAGTGGTTGCATCTGGTCTCCCAAGGCTCCATTCACTAGGGAAATGATGAGGAAGTGATGTCTCTCTGCCAACCTCCCTGGGATACTTACAGAATAGTACTGGAGCCAGGAGGCTCTACAAAGAAGCTTGAGGCTGACCTCTGCCACCTATTAGCCCAGTTAAGGATGCTAGTTACAGGCATTCTTTTTCCCTTTTGCAGAATTTCTGTATAAGAGTGTACAAGATCACAATCTGCACGAGAGAAAGTCTTCCTTTCTTCCTCTTAAAGAGCTCCTGGTTTTTCTAAGAACTTCTTCCCCCTACGCACATACCATTAGTCATACCAGCTGGGCATATGGCACGAAGTTCTGGCTGAAACCTCCACTGGCCCCAAGCCATCTGGATATCCCAGCCTCAGAATTCTGGTGAAAGGGGCAGAAACTGAAGGATGGAGGTGTTTAGACCTGAAAGGGTCCAAGCTGCTCCCAAGGCAGCTGGGAAGACTGAGGCTCAGGAAGGAAGGGTAACTTTCCCAAGACCATTAATAGTTATGGTGGATGGTCTCTGCACCAGGCTATTCATATATCATTATATTTAATTCTCAAAACTACTCTAGAGGTCTGACATTATTTTTTTTAAGATTATTTATTTATTTGACAGATAGGGATTACAAGTAGGCAGAGAGTCAGGCAGAGAGAATTGGAAGCAGGCTCCCCACTGAGCAGAGAGCCCAATGCGGGGCTTGATCCCAGCACCCTGGGATCATGACCTGAGCCAAAGGCAGAGGCTTTAATCCACGAGACACCCAGGTGCCCCCCGACATTATTATTAAACTGATTTTACAGATCAGGAATCTGAGACTTAAGAAGGGAGTTAGCCTGTCCAAGATCGAGGTGCTATGTGGGGACAGGATTCACACCCATGAATGTTCCATTCCAAACCCAAAATCCTACTGCTGGCTGGCCACTCTCCAGAAAGCCCTCCCATTATTTTAGCTTGGATTTATGGACTAGTGTGTCCCTAAACATTTTGGTAAGTCAAAAGTTGGTTAAATCCCACCCTTTTCCACATGCAATGGTGGGGTGCTAGCTGTTGAAGGGGATCCCATGGAGAATGCTTCTGTAAAATAAAGAACCGTTTAGGAAAATAATCTGTCATTCCCTGATTTATCTCTTTGCTAAGCTTTGCTATTCACAGACCAGGTTCTTTTGAAGCAAGACACACCAGCCCTGCTCTGAGCAGATGGACTCCCCACTGTTCTGGACAGGATATGATGCTTTGAGGGTCTGCCATCCCCACAGATGCCCGCCTTAGTGAAAGGCAGCTGCGGGGGCTTCAGAGTCTAGAGAGTGTCCCGCTGGGTATGCTGAGATGCCACCGTCCTGGCAGAGTTGATGGGACTGAGCCCCATGACTAAGCAGAGACAGACAGCCCCGGGTTAGCCTGTGGACGGGGGCGTGGCCTGTGTGAGGCCCCGTCTCTTAGGACATTAAATTCTGGGGATGAGAAACTCTCTCATAGGGCGTTCGAACAGGAGACACAGAAGATAGTTGGAGTCAGATAAGCATATCTCATGAGGAACAGGCGCTGTGAGGCAGCAGAAACCATGGGCATATATAGCTTAGGAGATAAAGAAAGGTCCAGAGAGGCTGACGTGGATTCATGAAGTTAACAGAGCTCCTTGAGGCAGAAACAGTGTGCTAATTCTCATTATATCCTAACAACGGCTCTTTCTCCATCAGTCCCTATTTTCTCATCATCCCTGGGCCCTGAGTTCTCCAAATGTGAAGGCTGCAGAGCATTAGTGCAAAGCAAGCATTCAAAGGTCACACAGACCTGGGTACAAATCCTGGCTTTAACACAAAGCAGCGACATGATCCTGGGCAAGTTACAAGAGCTCTCCCTACTCTGGTTGCCTCATTTGAAAAAAGAAAACAGGCACTGGGGTGCCTGGGTGGCTCAGTTGACTAAGTGTCTGATCCCAGGGTCCTGGGATCGAGCCCTGCATGGGGCTCCCTGCTCAGTGGGGAGTCTGCTTCTCCCTCTGCTGTCCCCCTACTTGCGCTCTCTCCATTTCTCTCTTTCTCTCTCTCTAATAAATAAATAAAATCTTAAAAAAAAAAAAAGGAAAAAAAAAGGCAATTAGAGTTACTGACCACACAAGCATTTTTTTGGAGGATTAAATGTATAAATATTTATTGAGTGCTGATCATGGAATTTGGCCCATACAGGCTACCTAATTATTACTCCTGTTGCAAGTAAAAATAAACCCTCATCAGCTAACCTAAAGAGACTGTTCTTTGAAACCTGAATGAACTGAACAAAAGAACTCAGTGTCAATCATCCATTGACTCATTTACTCATTGTATTTAGCCATTCATTGCAGAAGTTATTTATTTGTTGTATGCTCTGCAACACAGTGTTCTAAATAACAAACATGAGGCACTGAACAGGACAGACAAAACACCTGGGGGAGACAGACAATAGACACACAAATATGTATAATGGGTCAAATGGTGACAAAAGCTAGGAAGAAAAACAGAACAAAATAAAGGAGACTAGAGAGTGTGGTGTGTGTACATGTGATTACACATACTGTGCTGTTTCATACGGGGTGGTTAGGGATGACCACAGTGATAACATAATCTCTAAAAATGGACCTGGAAGGATTGAGAGAATAAGCCATGCAGATGCCAGAAGAAAGAACTGTTGAGGGAAAGAGGAAGAGTGATGCAAAGGTCCTGGGGCACCTCTCTCAAGAACTAATCCTTACAGGGGGGGCCTGGGTGGCTCAGCTGGCTAAGTGTCTGCCTTTTGCTCAGGTCATGATCCCAGGGTTCTAGGATAGAGCCCTGTATCGGGCTCCCTGCTCAGCGGGGAGTCTCCTTCTCCCTGTGTGCCCTCGCTCTCCCTCTCTCTCTCAAATAAATAAATAAAATCTTAAAAAAAGAACCAATCCGTATAGATGGTGAATAACAATGCAGCAAAACACAGAGCATATAGTCAGTAGTATTGTAATAGTGTGGCATGGGGACAGAGGGAAGCTACACCTGTGGGGAGCCCAGTGTAATATACAGACTTAATCAATCTATATATCTATCAATCACTGTGCTCCATACCTGAAAGTAATGTAACATCATGTGTCAACTGTGCTTCAGTTAAAGAAAAAGAAAAAAAATTAAAAGAAATTATAACCTATCAAAGACTGGTTACAAAAACTGTAAAGATTGGTCTCCCTATAACAAAGAAGTACTATAAAATAAAACAGGCACGAAAGTTAAAAAAAAAAATTACAATGCAATAATAGCCTTTCCATTCTATTTCTGCACAGTGTGTTGGTTTGTAAGAAGCATTCCCTTCTGGGATGTCTGGGGTGCGCGGTCGGTTGGGCATCTGCCTTCCGCTCAGGTCATGATCCCAGGGTCCTGAGACTGAGTCCCAGGTAGGACTCCCTGCTCATGGGGAGTCTGCTTCTCCCCTTGCCCTCCTCCCGCACACAGCACACACACACATACCCTCTAACTGTGTCAAATAAATAAAATCTTTAAAAAAAAAAATAAGAAGAAGAAGAATTCACTTCCATAATTCTTTGGCCATCCGACATTCTTGTGAAAATCAGAATCTCCATTCTACCACGGTGACAGCTAAGGCTCACAATGGGGTTTCTCAACCATGTCCCTACCTACGTGCTGAGCCGGGTAATTCCTCACTCTGAGGAGCTGTCCTGAGCGCTGCGGGCTGTTCACCAGCATCCCTGGACTCTGCCCACCAGACACCAGGAACATTCTGTACCTTTTCCCCCGTCATAACAAACAACATCTCCAGACATCACTGAATGTCCCCAGTAAGGAGTTGACAGGAACAAAATCGCCCCTGGTTGAGAACCACTGGCTCGGGGCAAGGAAGTGACTAGACCAGAATCCCCAAATCCGTGAGCACGTAAGGTTCGATTCTGACCCCGATCTTCTGGTTAGAGGAGACCAGCACCCCTTCCACAGCACACAATTTTCAAAAGCCAACCTGTGTCTGTTAGCGTGGTCTGGGGGCCACGTAGTACGCTGGGCTGGGGGGTTTGGTCAGGGACGTGTGTGACGAAGAGGGACAGTGGGGGCAGTCTTGTCCATGCTGCTGATCGGTGGTCTCGACGCAAGCACGGAACAGCCGAGCCAAAGAAGGAAGATGCCTCGCTTCCCATTCTTGGGTCCTTGCTGGAAGCCTAGGAGACTTGGGGGCCGAGAGCGCTGTAGAAACCAGACTCTTCTCCCACCAGGGGTGTTGATCACCCGAAACAGAACGGCTCCTGGCCAAGTTACAAACATCCTCTTGTCTTCAGTATCCATTCCACAGATGGGAAAACATGCATAGGAGAGAACAGGACCCTAGCTTTCACACGCGGAGAAGAAAGAACACGCAACGCAGGAAATGCCCAGCTTGGAAATGCCACTGCGCAGGGCATCTGTGGGCTGTTGCCCCAAGGGCAGCCAGGTTTGAAGAGTCGCACGGGAGCGGGTCCTGGGTGGGGACGACCTATCTATGCTCAGCGGGCGGCACTGCAGGAGCCTGGAGCCTCCGACAGGGGCATAAGGAGGAGCTGAAAACCAAGAGGGCTCCAGGCTGTAAGCAAACGATACAATTGCTCTGGCACTGGTCAGGGGAAGGAGCTGGCAGAGCAAGCTCAGCATAGGGTCGTCCATCCGACTCTCCTCTGGGGAGAAAATAGTCCCTTCTGCCAAGGAGTCATTCATTCATTCATTCATTCTATGCATATGTAGTAATCTCCTACAAGGTGTCAGCACCAAGGTTTGCATCCAGGACTAGATGGGAAGAAAGCCTTCCTTCTGAAGCGGTGTGGCAGTCGTGTTAAGGGGACACTGGCTGGAAGCTGGGCAGCCTCTATTAGAGCTACTGCTGCCCCTCCCCGCCACATACACACCCTGTCCAACCTCAGCTAAACCCATCCCCCTCTCTGCGCCTCTGCGTGCTAAAAACAGTGAGCATTTCAGACAAAACCACAACAATGGCTTCCGTGCAGAGTCAAAGCCCTGTGCTAAGTATTTACACATGTGTCTGACCACCTTTCCTCCTCACAAGCATCCTGCAGAAAGGGGTCCCACTTCAGAGGTGAGGAGACCGAGTCTCAGAGGTGTTAGGGACTTGCTCCAGTTCTCACACTTCTTGAACTCCAGGAAGGACACGTCTGGTTCCAGAGCTGGGCTTCCTCACCACTTTCTGCTCTGCTCTACTCTTCTCAAAGGTTTCTTGGTCTCTGTTCTGCTGCTAGCCTCTGTCTGCCCGGAAACACGAAACTCAGGGAATTGGAGAGGAAAAAGAATGGCCACCAAACCGGGCATCGCTTTTCCCTTACTAATGGGGAGTGGAAATACACGCCTTCCAGGAGGTGCCAGACACCCTCATGTCCTTCTGTCTTGATACAAACTGGAGACGAATTTACCATTCCCATGGCCTCTCTGTTCCTATGGCCTGGACTGTGAGGGCAAGCTCAATGTCCCCTTCCTCTGGAGGAACGTTTGAGTTCAAGAGCCCATAGGGGCCAGGAAGGACCTACAGCAGAAGAGGGTCTGGTGGTGCCTGTATTGGAACAGGGAAAACAGCCCTTCCTGCCATGTGCTGGGAGACCTAGACATCCCAGAGTCGCCAATAATCAATTGAGGCAGAAATGTGCATTGTGATGCGAAATGCCCTGATTTATAAAGATTGATAACTTAACTGAAAAATGTAAAGCTGTATGCTAACAAAACAAAACAGAAAAAAGATACCTGGGGGCCAGATTCTACCCTAGAGACTCCAGAGTGCAACCTCTGTTCTCCTGCCTTCCCATCATCATCCCTTCTGAACATCATCTCCACCTAAACCCCTCCTTCATATCTTGCCTGTAATTGCTTAACACCTTTGTAAAAAAAAAAAAAAAAAAATGGCTGTTTGCCAATGGCTCCTCATCTCACAGCAAAAGCCAATATCCTTACCTACCAAGCCCTTTGTGACCTTCTTTTCAGCATCTCTGTGACCCAATTTATTCTACTGCTCTCTTTGCCAAACTGCGTCTTCCTATTCCTTGAACACTGCCAACACAGTGATACCACAGGGCCTTTGCACTTGCTAGTCACCTGCCTGAAAAGTTCTTTCCTCAAATATCCAAACGGCTTACTTCTTCACCTTCTATAGATTGGTCCTCAAATCAGTAAGACCGTTTCTGAGGATCCTACTCTTCCTTGTTTTATTTCTCCCTCACTATAATGATCATGATTTAATATTACATATAATTATACATATGTTTTTATATATTTATGCTTATAAAATATGTATTTATAAAATACTTTGATTTTATATTTGTTTTTACATATACATATTTTTCATGTTCATTTTTTATGGCCTTTATATATTAGAAAATAAGCTTAATGGAAGCAGACTTGTATATATTTTATTCACTGCTCTATCCTTAGCGTCCTAGACAGTGCCTGACACATAGTAGAGGCTTAATTAAAGCTTGCCAAATTAATAAATTAAAAAAATAGATTAACAGGGGCACCTGGGTGGCTCAGTTGAATAAATGTCTGATTTTCACTCAGGTCCTGATCTCAGGGTCCTGGGACTGAGCCCCACATCAGGATCCCCACTCAGTAGGGAGTCTGCTAGTCTCCCCCTTCCTCTCCTTCTGTCCCTTCCCACTCGGGCTTTCCCTGACTCTCTCACAAATAAAAACATAGAATTGTCTAAAAAATAGATGAACAAATGTTATCTTATTAAACAAACATTTACCAACACTTAATGACACAGGGGTATTTAGTTGAACATGTATCAAGAACTTTAAAACAGTCAGATCATTTGACCCAGTAGTTCTACTCCTGAGACTATGTCCTGAGAAAATAATACCGAAGAATGAAACACAAGAGAAGGCCCCAAAATGTTTGTTTCTAATGAACACAAAATAAAAAGGAAGCCACTGACATGTTCACCAATAAATAAGCTACGAGACAGTCAGAAGATGGAATGATAAGCACGTTGAAATATTATGACATACATTTCATAAAAATGTAAGCTATAAAATAGTGGATTTTCGATTTTCAGTATGGAAAAGAGAAGAGGGGAAAAAAGAGAAAAAACACCGTAAACAGTTACTGTAGCTATGAAGGCGGCGTTATGAAAAGCTGCTAATTGAGGCTTTTTAAAAAGTTTTCTACAATGAGCTTACATACTTTTATAAATAGGAAATATTAGGAAAATAAAAAGTCATGGTACGTGTGGATAAGGACGGCGACTGACTGTATCGCGGGGGCGGGGGGACGAGCACACGGCGCCACCGGCAGGCTGGGGTCCCTGGGGGAGACGGTGAGCCTGAGCCGCCCGGACTCTCTCTGGGAGAGCCACGCCCCCACTGGGTGACGTCCAGGTTTTTCGAGGGAGACCGGTATGGGAGGTCCAGAGTCCCTCACGTGCTGGGAAATTGCTCCAGCTCTGATCAGTCAGGGAGCGGTCTCTTCAGCCTCTGACATTTATCAAACCTCCTTCACCCGCACCTGTCAGTGTGCGTGCGGCTGCCTCTCCAGGGCAGTCGAATCAAGTCAGAAGCCCAGAGTGTCCCTGGAGACAAGGAGGAGGGGGACTCTGGGGGTGAAGGGGGAAAGGAGAGACAGGGAGCTGGGGAAGAATCATGAGGGAGGAGGGGGAAGCGCCAGTGCTCAGAGAATGCCCGTTTGTTTTGCTATCGTGGCAATTAATGCTGGGAAGTGACATTTTAAGGGGCTCTGGTGACAGCTTTGGTGACATTCCTGTTTGTGATTCCATGACAAATCTCTGTCTATATCTTATTTTAGAGAGTGTGGAGACAGCTCGGAGGACGGCTGTCTGGGGATGCCGAGCTCCTGTCTGTTCCTGCCCGCTGCACCCAGCCTCCCCAATGAGGCACCAGGACCAGTGTCCAGGAAGGGGGGGACACACATGTCAAAGCAGAAACAGCTCTGCTGCAGAGTTGGGGTCTGGTCGTCTGAAGCCTTGTTGACTCCACTGTGTGGGAACATTAATTGGAAAGAAAATGCATGTTCTACCATTACACAAGTAGCCAGTTGGGGTTAAAAAAAAAAAAAAAGAAAAAAGAAAAGAAAAGAAAAGAGGTAGGGAAGAGAAGAGAAGAAGACAGAAAGAAGGAAAGAAAGAAAGAAAGAACCAACGAACTTCTCAATTCTGGATACTTGCCACGCTAGCTAGTTCCAAGGAGCCTGTTTATTCAAATACAGATCTTGCCCCTCTTTGTTTTCTAAGAAGTCCAAACAAGAAAACAGAATGGAAACAGATTAAGTTCAAATTTTACAATCTGGGAACTAGAAGCAATTACTAATTGTGTCTCATCTCCAAGCCCGCCACACCATCTGCGGCCAACTGCTCCCCAGTCTTGTTTGAATACATCCAAAGATGAGGAGTTTCAATGTTTGAGATGAAGAAGGGGAGGGCAGTGTAGATGTAACAAGTTGTTTCCCAAGTGACATTCAGCATGCTGCAGAGATAAATACAGTATCGTCAGACGGAGAGAGCTGTGAACTTGAACTCAGGAGATGTGGGTTTAAGGAGGACTTTACCCTCAAACTTACTCTTTGTCCTGCTTGGGGGTGGGGGCAGTGATTTAACTTCTCTGAGCCCTGTAAGGTTCTTTGTCTCGCAAAAGGGTTTGGTAACACACAGAGTATCATATAATGTTTATGAAGCCATTCTATAAATGTTAAAGGACTATATAAAGTAAAGTGGCTATTACTGTTTTATACCCCTCTAAACTGTGAGCTTCTAGAAGAAAACCATTTCCCAGTGTGCTTTGTCTCTTCTTCATTAAATCCAACGAGCACACAGTAGGTGCTCAGTAAACACCTGTTAAGCCAGTTGAATGAACAAATGAATGAATGATTGCGTAGTGAGGAGCAGGTGTACCCAAAAGACGATGCAGGGACTCAAGCGTCAGCCCATTTCCCTCTACAACAGCCAATAAAGGTGTAGAGAAGATAGAAAGTATACCCAACACTCTTTTGGAACTTTGGCAATGCAGAATCCAAAAAGTACTTTCAATAAAGAGAGGGGAGAGAGGAGGTTGGGTGTGAGAAAGTCATATCCAAACATTTCTTCTTTTTATGTTAAAGAATCTATATTTCAAAATAATCTTGTGTGGAACCCCAATGTATGAACAGTTAAAAGCAGTCTAGCTCTGGGGAAAGCAATCCAGCCCATCCTGCTGTCCTCTGGCCCCCAGGGAGCTCTGGCAACACCTTCAAAGGGGAGCTGGTGCTAGAGAGTGAGTTTCCTCAGGCTCTTGGAGAATCTCCCTCTGGGGCTCCAAAACACCTGGGAAGAGAAACGTGTGGGGCGGTGGCTTCCAGGATGGGTGGTGTTTTCCAGGCAGTGAGCATAATGGGAGAAGTTTCTAGGTGGTAGGGGATGGAGAGAGTGTCCCCTGATGAACGAATATGCAGGATACATGAAGGGTCCTTTGGGAGGAACAGCTGAATAGTTTCAAGAGAAAGTAAACAGACGATGGGAACAGTGGGCCATAGTATGGGGTAAAAGACCAATGGGTTGACCACGGGGGCTAGGCAGGGGTAAGACATAAAGCCCTTTGTGGATCACAGCTGTCTCATGTAGTGTTCCCAATTCCTCCACTCAAACCTCACCTTGAGCCCCCAGAATTATCCTCCTCCAGGCAAGGAGCACATGCCGGGAGCGATCACAGATCCAGTGACCAAGGGATCTGTCCCCTTAGGGTTCTCCCAGTGTAAGAGACCCTCTCTGAGGCTTAGGAGATCTTTGAATTCACATTAAGACCACTCGTAAACTGAAACCAATTCAGCGGTTCATACCAGCATTAAAAAGATGACATAAAAAGAAACTATCAGAGCATGTCACATGTAATAAAGATAAGCATTCTTTCGCAAAACTTATTTTAGAGATATGCATACACATGTTCCCATATGTTGGGGAGGGCATGGTGCATTCGTGCGTGTGTGTGTGTGTGTAGTGTGTACGTGTGTGTGTGTGGGGGTGTGGCGTCAGCACAAAATCCATTTCTCCCTGTGGCTGGCGTTCAATATTTTTAATAAACACAGCTCTAAGAGACCTGGATTGCTAGGATCTAAGCCAGGCCTTACCTCTCCGGCTCAAATGGACAGGATTAATCCATGTGGTATTGTCTTCAGAGCATGCTGGGGTTGGCTGGATTCAAATTCTGGCTTTATTACTTTTAGCTTATGCAACTCAGATGATCTCCAAATTTTAGTAAAGGTAATTTCTTCCTTATGAGGTGGGTGGGAACAGCCAACAAAACACTGATTGAAAATACCAAACAGGGGTGCCTGAGTGGCTCAAATTGGCTGAAAATCCAACTCTTGGTTTTGGCTCATGTCATGATCTCAGGCTCATGGTACTGAGCCCCACTTTGGGCTCTGGGTTCAGTGCTGAGTCAGCTTGTCTCCCTCCGCCTCTCTCTTCCTGCCACCTCACTCTCTCTCTCTCTCAAATAAATACCTGAACCTTTTTTTAAAAAAAATTACTAAACAAGGTCTGTTTGGTTCAGAAAAAGGTTAGTAAGGAGTCCATTCAGAGTTACAAGCCGATGGAGAGGCATGATGACAGCCATCTCTACAGTCATTAATTTATTGTATTTTTAAAAAGATTTTATTTATTTATTTGACAGAGAGAGAGATCACAAGTAGGCAGAGAGGCAGGCAGAGAGAGAGAGGGAAGCAAGCTCCCCGCTGAGCAGAGAGCCCAACATGGGGCTCAATCCCAGGACCCTGAGATCATGACCTAAGCTGAAGGCAGAGGCTTAACCCACTGAGCCACCAGGCACCCCTGCAGTCATGAATTATTCATTCCTCCATCTACGGACCCAACTACTATTACATGCCAGATGCTTTGTTAGGCACAGAACAAACCAAACAGACGTGGTCCCTGGTCTCAGGAAACTTTGAATCTAGTAAGAAAACTGAAATATTTAATAAGTAAGTACAAATTATTAAAAAAAATTAAAAAACTGGGGGTGCCTGGGTGGCTCAGGGGGTGAAAGCCTCTGCCTTTGGCTAAGGTCATGATCCCAGGGTCCTGGGATTGAGCCCCACATCAGGCTCCCTGCTTGGCGAGGAGCCTGCTTCTCCCTCTCTTTCCCTCCGCCTGCTGCTCTGCCTACTTGTGCTCACTCTGTCAAATAAATAAATGAAATCTTAAAAAAAAGAAAAAGAAAAATTAAAAAAAAAAAAAACAACAACTGAAGAGCTGATACACGGTAAAAGGACAAGAGCTCACATAAACAAAAGAGCTTTGTCCGATGAGGTGGGATTTAAGCTGAACCCAGAAGACCAGAAGGAGCCAGCCATGACAGACTGGGGAAAGAATGAAGGGGATTTTTTCAGCAAAGATCACTGTGGCAGATGCAAAGGGCCTGTGGTGAAAGAAGCTACGCCAGCGTGAAGAATAGAGAGGAGGCCATGAGCTGGAGTACAGGGGCTGAGATCAGGAGCAGGGAGAGCTCTGGAAAAGCTTACAGCATGAAAGCGCTATGACCAGAGGGATCACAACAGAGCCACTACTGTGGGAAGAACGGACTAAGGCAGGCAGGGAAGTGAAGACTTATGAGTATGATGTGTTTGGGGGAAGCCAGGAAGACGGATATGGCATGAGGAGGAAATGGCTGGGCAGGGGTGAAGTGGAGGGGGCTAGAGGCTTAGGCTAGAGCCCCTATATGAAGAAGTCTGAACACTAAGGCATTTGAATAACGTGTTGGGTACAAAGAGCTCTGAAATTTTAGAAAGCGCTACACGACAATGACATTTCTATGGCATTCACGGGGGTGTCAGAAGGGTGAGTTAATAAACAATCTTCCAGTTCTCTGTCACCCCAGAGTGCTCTGTTGACATCAGCACAAGTCCCCTATACTCCTGGGAACCTCTCCAAACACTAAAAAAAATGGGATCTCCCTGTCACAAAGGCCCTAATAGAAGCCAATTTAGAAGTTCAGAATTACCATGCGGCAGCATCCTGCCTCCAAGAACAGATGTTAATCACCTACTTCTCTTCCCCAATTTGTGGTTGAAGCAAGTTCATGGCGACAACGCTTTAACTATCCCCGTGATGGTGAGAGCTCGGTGCCTTCCCCAGACCATGGCGCATGGTGTGGGATGGTGTGTTCACTGCCCAGCTCTGTCCCTACGATGACTGTTCTTGTGATGGAGCTGCAGGCTGGCTCAGCCACTTCCCAGCTGTGTGACCCTGGACAGGTAACTCAGCCTCCTCTCTTTGCCTTAGTCTCCTGCTCTGTAGAATGGGAGCAATATTAGTACCTGACTCCCAGGGTGACTGTGAGGTGTCAATGACATAAGTCATGGAAAGTTCCCAGATCACCAGATACAGAGCTGCATAAGGTCTCTGTCCCTGTTTCTATTTCCCCCTTTCTCCTTCCTCCTCTTCCTTCAATTACAAGCAGCACGCATTTTTTTCACACTAATAAAACAAAATTAAGAAAACCCAATATCCACTTAGCCATCCCCTACACTTTCCCTTGATAAAGTGATACATTTGTTATTTTAATTTCCTCGGGCTTTCAAGCATAAGATTCAGGGAAGGGAAACATAAATTTAAGGATGGGTAAGGAGAATTAGAATTAAAATGCACTGAGCTTCTGTTATGTACCAAACACAGAGCCAAGCCTTCACACGCGGACGTGATTAAATCTGCAGGAATGTGCCAAGGTGAAATTCAGCAGTGATATTCAAAATACCTGAGGAGATCTAGGGCATAGGTATCAATTAGTAAGACAGGGCGCAGGTCATAATCCTGGAGACGTATCCTAAAGCACCCTATTCCTAGACAGTGGGAGCTTCGGGAGGGTTCTTGGGGAGAGGCTGGGATGGCCAGGCAGCAGGAAGGCCATGGGAGAGCTCGGGACAGCAAACTACTTACTAAGACACAGAAGAAGTTCAATATTTAACAAAGGGTCTGGGCCCATGGGTGTGTATCAGCTGATGGTCAAACCTGCTCAGGAAAATGATCTTGGGGTTTGGAAACGCAACCAGTGGCCCCCTCATAGTGAAACGTTCTCCCTCTGCTCTCCAGAATGTCCCCTCTATTATTTGCAAGTCCAAGCTGAAAAGCAGCCGACAGAGCTTGAAAACAAAGAAAAAGTTGGAATGGATAGGCAAAATCTAAGTGGAAAGGTGCAGATCTAAGTGGGAAAGGGATTAGCCTTTGGCGATATAATTTCAAAAAGGCTGTGGGAGTCCTTCTGTATGGGTTGCCCAGCCTCTGAAGAGTTATCCTCTCTTAACAAAACCCATAGCCGGTCCCAGGTCACCCCACGAAAGAGAGCGCCTCATGGTTCTCTCCCAAGGATCCAATGGAGGCAAGAGAGCATTGGGTCTGAGCTGCTGTGAGATCTTCCGCAATCTGCCCATGGAACCATCCCTCTCCTGTCTACGCAAGCAGCACCAGGAGCTCAGGGATCATAACGTTGTAAGAACAGCCCCTAACGGCCACTTCTCCTCCATGGTCAAGGTGACCAGAATCCTGTGTGGAGTCAGGAAAAGTGTGCCCTTCCTTTTACCTGGATTTCTCCCTCTTCCAGCCTTACCACACTTACCAGAGCTCAGTCGGACTAGATCTAGGACTAAATGAAGGGCTTTGTGTTACTTCGAATTGTACTCCCTCTTAAAGCCAAGGCAGAACATATACAAAAAATACTATGGGTCCAGTGAAAACAGGTGAGGTGAAGGCATGACCTTGAGGGGATGGTGAAGAAGGTTGCCCAAGGCCACAGCACCAGGGAACCCAGGAATGGGGTTCAGTTCAATTTGCTCATCTTCATTTCTTGGGAAGCGGGGAGAGGAATATCAGGAAATGAACAGTTCAAAGACAGGAGTCACCTGTAGGACAGGGGAAATATCCCAGACCATGGTGGCTGGAATATAAAATGAGACTGGAGGTCTACTGGACATCATTAAGGACACTCTGGATGCCCAGCTAAGACCAAAGGTTTGAAGACTACAAATGCAGTTCTCGGAGATCCAACACCTGCCACATACGAGGCCCTGGGGTAGGCATTTTGCACATATTTTATTGTTATCCTGAATCCTTCCAGAACACTTAGGCAAAGAAACCAAGACTCAGAGAATTCCTGTTCTTCCAAGGTCACCCAGTGAATAAAGGAGGCAGGATTTGAACTCAGGTCCAGGTGACTCTAAAACCTACACTCTAGCCTCCTGTCTCACTCGCGTCCCTCTGCAGGTTTCTAGGCTTGACAAAAATGTCTCCTTTTAAGAAGCCCCTAATGTTCTTATTAGCTCACTGAGCGACATGGAAAGATGAGTCCAAGAGGAAGGATCCCAGAAGAAGAAAAGTAGGATGCAGAGTTCAGAGCTCCAGGACTGGCCCAAACAGCGAGGGTTTCTCTCAGTTTACAAAAGGAGTGCGTCAGTGTAAGCACAAGGGTCTCCAGGCTAAGCCTTTAACCCACTGTTATCGCCTGTATCACAAAGACAAGGAGGAGGAAAAAGCAGAATAAGATAATTGCAGCATTTACAGGACAAGAGCCAAATTCCATCTATAAACAAGATAGTGCAGACACTTAACAAAGATGAACAGGAATATATTCTGTGCTTGTGTCCAAATAATCAATTGTCTACCAACTTCTGGGAAATGGGTCTTTGCAACAGCATATATGAAAAAGGGTGAGAGGTTTCAGTCACCAAAAAGCCCAGTATGAACCAGCAATAGTAGCACAAAATGTGATCTCAAGCTGCATCAATCCAAGTATAACAGCTGGCAAGAAGGAGGTGAAAATCCCATTTTGCTGAACACGAGAGCATTCCCCTCTTGAGAGCAGAGGGGTGTTAGTTCTGACGTTTACATTCTAAGACATGAAAAATTAGACTCTCTATCTACAGGACAGTGACCCAGATGGTGAAATATCTGAAAAGTGTGTCACTTGAGTCCAGTTGAAGAAACTGGGATTATTTAGGTTGGTTTCCAGAAGTTACAAGGTACTTTTTTTTTCCTCTTGTCCGATTTTCTAAGAGCTGACTTAGAGAAGGAAGATCAGATTCATTTTCTTTGTGGATGTGAAGGGCCAGACAAACAGATTTCAACTCAACATAAGGAAAAACTTCGTAACAGTAGTGTCTGAAAATGAGATGAATTCTCTCAACTGAGTAGTGAGAAGGCCATCAAGGGAGGTAATCAAGAGACAAAGGAGGGATACTGAACTATATAACTTCTGATGCTTCTCAAAACTCGAAGAACACTGGATTTTTTTCTTCTTTTCCCCACCACTACTGAAGAGCTAGAGAAGACAAATTCAGATAACTCAACAGAGACTGGCCATAGATCCAGAATGGCTTCGCCCAGAAGACACCGCCTGTTCCCCCAACCACCCGGCTTCCGCGCCTCTTCCCAGCTTCCCAAAAGGTCCCCCTGGAGGGTGGGATGCAACAGGGAAGACTCACCTTTCTTCTCAAAGTCCCCCTTCTCTTCTCCTGGCCGGCCCAGACTGTCCAGGCTGTGGGTCATCTGGCCGCCAAACTCCTCCTCCCGGGAGACATGGTTGGCCCGCCGGGGAAGGTCCTCCTCCTCCTCGTAGTCATAGTCATCCAGGATGGGGGTCTCCCGGATGGGCACTCCAATGACAGAATTGTGAGCCTGCAGCCGAGAGGAGCGGAAGCTTTCCCGGGCCTGGGGCCCCAGCAGCACGGACGGGATGTAGTGAATCTCATGCGTGGCTTCCGTGCTCGCGCTCTTCTGGGGGATGCGACGGCGCTTCTGCCAGCGCCGCTGGGCGTACAGAGCCACAGTGAACACCAGCAGCAGAAGCAGCAGTGCAATGAGTCCACCCTAGAGCAGAAGGGAAGAAGGACAGCGAATAGGCCACGGCTCTTTGGGCTAGAGTGTCAGAGGGGGCTTTCCTGTCCACTCCACTCGGCCCAGATCCCCGGGCATGGCTCATAAAAACTCAGGAACCACCAGCCACAGCCGCTGTGTGATCTTGGGCAAATTGCTTGACTTTGGGGGGCTTTGCTTTTTGTGTATATAAGGATAAATACGAATCTCTGCCCTCCCTTCTTCACGAGGTTGCCACAAGGAGCAAACGAGGTGGATAATGGTCGGGTCAGAGCCACACAGACAGCTAAATGCTGGAAGAATCAAGGGCTGTGGCTTCACACAGGTGCATATCTGAATTTTTGCTCTGCCTCCCATGAAGGCAGCAACCCCAGGACATTGGCTCATGCTCTCTCAGCTTTGCTTCCTCATCTCTAGAATGGGTTCACTGAAGGATCAAGAGATAGTAGCTGTTTTTCCAACCTGCTGCACATCTGAGACAACATTATAAGGTCAAACATCATTTCTGCATAGTCTCATATATCCTTCATTATCAGAAATACTAGTCTTTTGGGGCACCTGGGTGGCTCAGTGGGTTAAGCCACTCCTTCAGCTCAGGTCATGATCTCAGGGTCCGGGGATTGAGTCCCGCATCGGGCTCTCTGCTCAGCAGGGAGCCTGCTTCCCCCTCTCTCTCTGCCTGCCACTCTGCCTACTTGTGATCTCTGTCTGTCAAATAAATAAACAAAATCTTAAAAAAAAATAGAAATACTAGTCTTTTTAAATAAAAAATTGTATTTATTTATTTGAGAGGAGAGGAAGAGCAAGAAGAGAGGGAGAAGGAGAGAGAAAGAGAAGGAGACTCTCCAGTGAGCAGGAAACCCGATGTGGGGCTTGATCCCAGGCCCCTGGGATCAGGATCTGAGTTGAAGGCAGACGCTTAACCAACTGAGCCACCCAGGTACCCCAGAAACACTAGTCTTCTAGTATGTGACTTCCAATAGGGGGCCTGAGACAAAATATGTGCTTCATAAATATTTGTTGAATGACTAAATGAAAACACACACACACACACACCTTTCTAGGATTCTTTTAATCAGAACATTAAGGCAAACTGATGCTTATTTTTCTTTAATACATCCCTCTGGCAAATATTCAACAGAGTTTGCCTCCCATAACTTATGTTGGAACAGTTTACAGTGTATGAACATATGTTACATGATTCATAAGACCCGTGAAATACCCTTTCCATGAGTTCTTTAAGAGTAGGGTCATTTACAAACACGTCTGTGAATGGAGGAGCCTTCTTAGTTACCTTGCTTTTCTTCCTTATGGATTGTGCTCTGGGCCTGGAGGACAGGAGGCTGCGGGCGCTGAGTCCCTGGGGGTAATCCCCAGGGTCAGGAAGGACTGCCTTCACTCGGGGTGGAGAGGGGGCTGGAATCGAGAGACTCAGAAACTCACGGTGAGCCACAGAGCGAAAGCAGAGCCTTGCTTCTGGCTGTGACTTCTGCTAGGCAGACCTGCTTGGGCCAGGAAGAATGCTGTTTACTAAAATAATCTGCTATCCTGCTGCCTACGCCGGAAAGCTGTCATGTTCTTTTTGCAAGGCCCTCGGGTCAGTACGCTGGAATTCATCACCTCCACGGCGGGTGAGGAGCGGGTGAGAAAGTGGGCTAAGAGGTCCCCAGGCATGCGGGTACAGCCGACCGCCCTGCCTTGACTTCAGGAGCGAGCTGCTGTGGAATCCTCAGGAAGCTTCCTGTGGATGTCAGAACTTAAGCACCAGCACACAAACCCAATAAATCTGCAAGTACGTGCATTTGTGTGTGTGTGTGTGTGCGAATGTGCGTGTATGTGCGTGTACACTGTCAAGCACACGTACAATGGGTGCATGTGCGTGGCTCGTGACCTTCAGAGCCCCCCCAAAACAAGAACAGACCCTTGTTCCTCCAGAGAACATACAACAGTGATGTCTCTGTGTCTAGAAGTCTCGTGGCATGGGCATTACTTGTCCGTCTTTTCCCACAGAGAAGGGTGTGAAGGAAAGACGCAGCAGCGAGGACCGTGGAGAGAGAGAGAGAGAGAGAGAGAGAGAGGAGGCGAGAAAACAACAGCAACGCAGCAGGCCTCCCCTTTCTACTCTCACTTCCTGTTATTTGATCTTCAAGACAATCTTAGGTGACGGCATGTAGTTCTGTTCTATTGATGAGATGAGGAACAGGCGGTTCAGAGAGGTTGAGCAACTTGCTGGAAGTCACACAGGTTTTGATCCTCGGTCCATCCGGGTACAGAAGGCCAGGATGTGGTAAAGCAGGGATCTAAACTCTAGGCTTCCCCGCACAGCCACTGGCTACGTGACGGCGTAATGGTTCTCCCAGACCGCAGGGAGGAGAGGGGAACATGGGAACGATGGCGCGGGTGCACAGAAAGACAGCGATGCTGAGAGGGGAAAACGAAAACACTCTCTTCAAGTCCAGGAATCGAAGGGCACGTCTTAAGGCTGCTCTTCAACAACGTGTTTCATTTTGGTTAATGGCATCTTGGGGAAATCTCCGGGCACTTCCCTGGCTGGCAGGGTCAGGCCCTGCCTGGTCTAGGACCCTTCATTCCCAGCCCCTCGTGCCTACCCTGTTTATGAGGGTCTGACCCTGTGGTCCGATCCCAGGATTAACAATGACCTGGAAAGATAAAGCCTAACCCAAATGACCACTTCCCTCCATGACCGCCCCTCCCTGCCTCCACTGCCTCTAGCCCGCCCTCCCCGGTCACCCCTGCCATGCTGCGTCAGCTCCTAAATCCAGACCAGCAGCTCCTGGAAGGCAGGAAGCCTCATGCTTTGCCTCCTACACCTGCAGCAGTATCTGGCACGGTGGCCAAGCGCTGGCCTCAGAGTGACACAACTGGAGCCCAGACTCTATTCCTTAAGGGCTCTGTGCCCTTGACTAGGTCACGTCTGCTTTCAGAGCCTTGGCTTAAATGGGCTGGGTTAAATAAGGGCAGTATTCGGGTCATCGTGAGGCTGAGTGAGATATGTGTGGGGTATTTAGTGCCATGTGCGGGATGAGACAGCTGCTCACAGACTGTTAGCTATCACTGCCGTCAACAGCATCGGCAAGGGTCTGTTTAATGCAAATGAACAAAGGAACGAAGGAATGAATGAATGAATAAACAGCTTGATCTTCTGCACCCCAATGCGTATTCTGCAAAACTTGTCTGCAGTCCTCCGATCCTTCCTAATCTGGACCAAACTCGTCACAGGTGCTCTGTATCCATTCACCTTTCTACAACTGTGCACCTGAGGTATCTTTGTCCTATGCGAAGTAAGGAAACTGAGGCACAGAGACAGGAAGTCCATCATGCCGACCTCACCTTCCACCAGCCTCGGCTGAGCCACCAACCATGTGGCTTTGGTCACAGATCAGAATTTCATTGTGAAAATTTGGCCCAAGGAGAATCTCACTTTTCAAGGGTTTATTGTGCAAAGGACCTACTGAAACAAATGTCCCCATGCGGGGCTCCTGAAAGGCCCAGGGGACTTCACCTTAAACACAGCAGCCACAGGTCTAAGCAGCTCTGAGCTCCTAGAGGCTGAAAATGTAGCAGAGTAAAGGACACTGCGGACAGGCTCCAAGCAGGCAGTAAACAGGTTCCAAATTCAAGTTTACTCACTATGTTTGAGCTTGAATTTCTCAGATTCCCCTATGGACCCTCAGTTTACTCATCTGTAAATTGGACTTAGCAATACTTGGAATAGTATAGCATGGCTGGGGACAGAGAATGACAAAGGGTCAGAAAGAGTTCTTTAACTCTCATGCTACCACATAGAAGCTGGCAACCTTGGACAGAGGAATGAATCTCCCAATCGCAGTTTTCTCATCCGTAAGATTGGGTCACAGACACCCACAGAGAGAGAGGTTAGGTGTGGGCTCCCGGCCGTGGAGAGCTGTGCTCTGTGCCTGGTACGTGACAAACCTGTGATCAGGTCTCACTCATGCGTCTCAGCCGGTTGCTGAGCAAAGACTGTGATAGCCCTTACGAACCGAGAAGCGCTGTGGACAAGCTCTAGAGAACCATGTGTCCACCCCTGGTCCTGGTGGGACAGTTCGCCCGAAGAAAGCAGACGAGTAACTCAGAAGCAAGAAGAAACCGTCAACCACATCCTTCCAGATGGTCTTTGGACCAAGCTGCTGCGCTAGCCCACCTACACAGAGCTGTCCCCCATTTCTTTGTGGCCTTTCTCCACCAAGGACAAGCCAACAGAAAAGCAGATGACTCCAGGAAAGTAAGCAAGGCCGGAGTGTCTAGCCAGTGAGTCTGCATGCCGAGAGCCAGCACGAGCCCTGGAGGTGAAGGAAACACTGCAGGGCCACAGCACGCCAAGGAGGGAGAAGAAGATGCAGGGAAAGCCTGTGCATTTTCAGAAAGCAGGTTAAGAAGAGGCCGAGGCTCCAGGGGTGGTGAGCGAAGGCCCTGTTGGCCTCAGGGACGACCTGATGCCAAATCCGATTTGGACCGTGTTCACTCTCGGGCAGCCCAAGACAAACAAGGTTGGAGAAGTGGCAGCGATTTCCAGAAATAAAAATGCCAGTCTGTTAGTTAGGGGTTGGTTTGTGTGAGACTGTGAGGATCACAGGTCTTGGGGTGATTGGTTGTACCTTTTTCTTACAGATCTAACAATTTCACTAAGCTGTCAGGGAGGAAGTGGGAAAGAGACAGCAGAAGCAACATGGGTCCCTGTCTCGTACGGAAGCTTCCCTGCTAGAAGTCTCTCTAGAGCAGGATTCGCCCACTCCTCTTATTCTGTTGCTGATGGGGAGTTGCAGATCCCCCAGTGGAGGAAGACAAGGGTTATGGTGGGCCATGGCAAGGGCAGAGTGCCATGATGGGGAAAGCAGGTGTCTGGGGGCTCACAGACCCGTGTGGGGATCCCTGAGTCCCTCCTGGCCATGTGTGACAAGCTGGCTGTGATATTTTATCTCCTTGGGCTGCATCCAGGCTCACCTGTAAAATGTGCTCATTGTTTCCAATGTGAAAAGTCATGCCAGGGATTAAACAAGAAAATAAAAGGTCTGGCACTGAAATACTCAACAAATATCAACCTCTCTATTCAAATCCTTTTGCACCTTCCTCCTTGCTCAAAACCCCTTCTTGGCTCTCCAGGGCCCTCAGAATAATGTCTGGACCCCTTGCCTGGCATCCAAGGTCCTTCATGATGAGATGCTCGCTTCTTTCTTAGGTCCAGCTCCCCACCAAGTCTCATTCCCTGTCCTGGAGCCACACTGAGCAATGAGAGTTCCCCCAAAGTGTGAGGCTCTGGGCTCTTCCACACTGGGTGTGTCCTCAGCCCAGGGTGCTCTCGCGCCCTTCGTGGTGTAAATAATGACCCCCTCCCCACATTCAGGTCCACCCAGAACCTCAGAATGTGATCATATTTGGAAATAGGATTGTTGCAGTCATAAATGGTTGAGGTAAGGTCATACTGGATTGGGTGGGCCCTAAATCCAATGACTGATGTCTTTAGAAGAAGAGTAGAGGACACAGACGGACAGGCAGACAGCCACACACAGAGACAGAGGAGAAGGAGGCCCTGTGAAGGCAGAGACAGAGCCTTCAGTGATGCGTCTACAAGCCAAGGAATGCCTAGGATTCCCTGCAACCATCAGAGGCTATTGGGAGCCATGGGACAGATTCTCCCTCAGCCTCCGGAGTGAGGAAACCCTACTGACAATTTGAATTTGGACTTCTGGCCTCCTGCACCATAAGGGAATGCGTTTCTGTTGTTTTAAGCTTCCCACTCCGTGTTGATTTGTTATGGCAGCCCTAGAAACCTAATATACTCCCCTTCGTCTGCTCACTTCAACTCACCAGCCATCTCAGCTCGGCGATCACTTCCTCAGGGAAGGTCTTGGCCTCTTCAGGTTGGGGCCAGTCTGTGACGTCGCCTCTCACAGGCTTTCTGTGGTTTTCAAAGATCTGTAGCACTACTGTAATACGGTCATCTGGTTGACCATGTTCCTCATTCCTGAGTTACCAGCTACCCCCACCATTTACCTAGTCTATGCTTAATAAATATCCAGAAGCCTAAAATCTTGACCAGACATGGCAGAGAAATAGAAACCATACTGTCTCCATAGCAGCTCTGACCTCAGCATCCAAAGGGCACCGTATCAAACCTCACAGGGACCCTCCCTGCTGCTCTGCCTTCATCCCCCTGCTAGGACCTCCAGCTGATTTGCTTACAGACACAATATCAAACACCAAAAAATACATAACGATGAAAAATAGAAAGGGCCCCAAACTACCCCACTGGGAGAGCTTTCCAAAAAGTCAAACTTAGAACTCCATTCAGCCTGGCCTCATTTTAATCTATTTTTTCATGTTAACTATCCAGGCACGGGAGAAGGAGTCAGAGAAAGAAAAAAAAAAAAAAAAAAAGAGGATAATGTGAGAAATGCTTTATTTGACAATGTGTCATTGGGAAACTGATTATTTCTGTCTCCGGCCTTTTTAATATTCCCTCACAACGGCCAAGCTGCAGAGGGATTTGGTATTCTAAGACTGGATTTATAATACTCTGTTCAGCAGTGATAAGAACATGGGCCTTTAATCCTCAGAGCTGTGAACATGCATATTCTCCCAAGTAATGTCCTTCTCTTCTCGTCACTTGTGTCTGGTCTCGACAGCCAGCCCCAGGATGGCTAAAGACTGATGATCCACTGGGGGTGCCCCTGGCCGTCTGCCAAGCAAGGGGCTAGGAGGGTGAGGGCTCCAGGTTCTCCGGGAAGTCTCCTGTCAGGTTTCTGGCTATGCTTAAGATGGAGGGATTACTGGAGACTCATCCAGACCTTTGGCATTACAGATAAGGAAAACTGAGATTCAGAGAGAAGTGACTTGACCAAGTTCACAGAACATTCCAAGAGGGTAGTGGCGGTGGGAGGTGCAGCCCATGGTCCCCCAAAGCTTCTTAGCTTTGGGAATCCTGACAACTATCTAACAAAACACCTTCTGCCACCTTCCCTTTCTCTCCATCCAATGGCTGTCCCATCTCCCAGTTGCCACAGCCTTTCATGGTGATCGTTTTAATACACTCCGGATGACCTTCCAGGCTTTGTCCGCTCCCCTACTGCTCTCAGTCCATCTTCTCGACCATGACTGGGGCACAGCTGGATGCGGAGACCCTCCTCACTGGCTAAGCTGGAGAGTTCTGTGGTTCGACAGTTCAGGTTCTTGTCCGTCAAGCCCCCACCCTTTCTGGATAATCTGGTCTCAAAACATATGCTTTTGAGGTACCCTTCTCAATATATATGCTTTACCCACCAATGCTGCACTTACTATAAAGAACTCCCACAGTGCTAAGTTATCCAACCACATCAGAGCTCGCTATTTCTATTACATGTCCTGATATTTTCACCCAAGTCATTTCTTCTTCTTCTTCTTTTTAAGATTTTATTTATTTATTTGAAAGATAGAGATCACAAGTAGGCAGCAAGAGACAGAGAAGCAGGCTCCCTGCTGAGCAGAGAGTCCGACATGGTGCTCGAACCCAGGAACCTGGGACCATGACCTGAGCCGAAGGCACAGGCTTTAACCCACTGAGCCACGCAGGCGCCCCCAAGTCATTTCTTCTGCCTGCCACCCTCACTGTTATCCCTCACTTCGTCTACACACCCACATACCACCAGACTTCAAGGCTACCATCAACGCAATCTCCTTGGTAAACTCTGCTGGGATCCCCCCTCTCCAGGCTCAGCCGGAAGAAATCTCTTTCCCTTCTGAACTCCCACTGCACTTCACCTGGACCTTCACTTAAGGAACTTTTAGCACTTTCCACCTTGTATTAGAGTTACTGGTGCTCGGTACTTAGCGACTGTCCCAGTTAGATTATTACACCTGCGGCACAGATGAAAAAATGCGGCTCAGAACAGAAACTTGCTTGAGAGGACACAACCAGGTGGCACATGTATGGGATAGGGCCTCCAGACTGAGGCAGCCTCCCGTCAATGGTAGGCTCACTCTCTCAACTGAAAATGTTCGCTGGACCGTGAGGGAGAACAAGATAAGAACTATATCGAAAAAGGCATGGCCATTCTTTAGGCATTCATGTTTCTCAGAATTTTGTTTCTTTCTCTTTAATTAATAAAGTGGCAAGATCATGCTGAATGGAAGTAAGGAGACCACTGAGGTAGCTGTTGAAGATAGCCTAGAATAGCAGTTCCCAATCTGACCCCTCCCCCAAGGAGATGATTGGTAATGGGGACATTTTTGGTCCTCAAGACTGGAGAGAGGGCGCTACTGGTATTTAGCGGGTAGAGGTCAGGAAATCTGTAAGCATCCTATGTGCAAAGGCCAGCCAGGTACAACAAAGACTATCTGGTCCAAAATGTCACTAGTCCGGAGATCGAAGAAGCTCTAGTCTAAGAGAGAGGAGATGGGGTCTGTGGGTAGGTCAGTTAAAGGCGATAGTTAGTGACTGGGGTAAAACAAGACACTCCAGGGGAAGGGAAGACTTGGTGTTTGATTAGCAAGAAAGCAGAGGAAGAAGGAGCCCACAATGACGCCAATGTGTAGATTCTGCAACTGAATTAGAGAGGAAACTTCCATGTTAATTTTTTCCCTAGGGAAGCTCCTAGAAGGCTACAGAAGATCCCAGCACATAATCAAATGAAGAGGTGAGTTACATGTGTGAACAATTAGGAGGAGATAAACGCACAACAAATGATAAAGACTTGCATCTATATATACAAGCAAGGGTATATCTGTATATATTCATATGTATAAAAATAAACTCACACCTAACTTTGTTTCTATAGTTAGCTGTATTTATCTATAGCTATCTCTTTGTGTCTAGACACAAAGAAGGTGACCTATTTAGGGAGATCCCATTATAGAAAACGAAACATTTTTTTTTCTTTTAAACCAGTCATCTACTTATAATATATCTATTAAAGACACCGTTTTCTAAGATAAGGCCAAGGGAATAAAGTTAAAACGTAGCAGTTCTTTGGAATGTAGTCATTCCCCCACTCAGATCAATCTTCCTTAATCATTTTTAGATCAGATCAGAAGGAGGCCTGAATCCTGAGAGATCAATCTGAATCCCAGGGAATTTATCAAGGGGAAAGCTAATGAACGGACATCAGGACAACGGCGCTTGCCCACGAGGCAGACAGATGTGGATTTTAGTCACGGTTGTCTTACCTCTGGGTCGTGTGTCTTTGGGCATGTGATTTGAGTTTCCTCCATTTTCTCATCTGTAAACTGGGTTAGCAGCCCTGACCAAGAGGGTCTAGGGAGGATTAAAATGGGTCTGCGTTACGGAATGTGAGTTGGAATGGAATGCGGCTTACAAGTCATAGCTCTCAGGAAAGAAATATTAGCATCCTTATTACTGATGCAAGAGCTCCTTTCCCACAAAATTAAATGCAAAGGAGTGGTGAGGCCACCACTTCCCTCGCACAATCCTGAGATCGTCTCTGTGCAGTTTCCCAACTGCATTCCTGTGACCATCCCCTGTTCTCTTCCGCAAGGTTCCTGGCGGTGTGTCCTTAACTATGTTCCTTCCCTTCTCTGGGGGGAGTAGGTGACACTGGCTGTTTTCCAACAGGAACTCCAGTTCCAATTTTTTTTTTAAATATTTATTTATTTATCTGACAGAGATCACAGCAGGCAGAGAGAGAGAGAGAGAGAGGAGGAAGCAGGCTCCCCGCAGAGCAGAGAGCCCAATGTGGGGCTCGATCCCAGGACCCTGGGATCATGACCTGAGCCGAAGGCAGAGGCTTAACCCACTGAGCCACCCAGGTGCCCCCAGTTCCAATTTTCTAGAGTAGAAAGGCAAAGGCAGACTTGAGAGCATTCCTGAACAAATGAAATACGTATTCTCACGACATCCAGCCTAGCATCGCCGCTGTACACGGGTATGACCCGGGTGCAACGTCCTGGTTCCCTCTCACCCTCTCACACACCCGTGTGCTCACTCATGCGGCTCCCTTGGCCCGTAATACCCCTCCTTGGCTTCTTGGTCTAGTCCTTTCACCTTAGCTCTTGGGTCCTGAGTTCCCAACAAGACTTTCTGAAACCTGCTGTCCCCAGCTGGGTCAAGTACACAACTTTCAGACCCCTTAGTTACTCCTGCTTCCATCTGCCAAAGACTCTGCCACCAGCCCTGGGTGCCCAAGATACAGCCTGGGTGGGTCCGACATGCAGTGGTCCTCGTTACGCACTTGCTTCATTTTCACCCTGGGAGACAATGAAGAAAAGGGCTGGGTTTTATTTATTTCTGCACAAATTTGAATGTTTCATGACACACAGTAGATCTTCAATTACTGCTGAGAAGAATTAATGAATGAATATATTAGAAACTCCTCTCTGAGGCTAGGTGGTTGAAATATTCCTCCATCCATTTGGCAATTCTCCATTTGTGTGCAAGAACACTGAAGATAATTCACAGGAGCCACGCAGCACAAATCGGCACCCTACTCGCAATCCTCGGGTGGCCTCCCAAGTTCAGTCTGAAATTCCACTGTGAAGGATGGAGGAGTAGAGAAGCTGAGGGAAAGCACCTTCGAGGGGACTGATTTTCCTCCTCTTCTTTGGGTCACGAAGACAAACAGGTGAACCCAGATGACTGGAGAGGAAGGCTGCACAGGTCCATCCATGGACTCATTGGCCGGATTAAGGGCATGGCTGGAAACTGGCCCACCAGAGTCCAAGTTCTTACTTTGTCACCCACCAAAGAGGTCTGTTGTGAGAACTAGGTAAACAGCTGTATCTATCTACATGACCTCACATGTCCTTGACTTACAGAAAACATTTAGCCCCTACTAGGTATTAGCTTCATTGATACTGTGTAACTTATTATGATCCCCTGTCTCTGTGCAAAGCTCTTGCCTGGATCTAACAACGCACAGATATGGCCTCGAAGAACTTGACGCTGGTTTGCAGAAACATATAAGTAAGCAGATAATCACTGTAATGCATAGTTCAATAAGCTCTAGGCCAGAGGGAAACGTAATGAGAAGCAACACGTTCCTTAAAGCTTCTAGATGCAAAGCCTAGAGGAAGTGGAATAAAAAGGCCTTCCTTATAATTCCAACTACAGTCAAGTTTAAAGGTGTGGGAATGGGCTGGCCTGTTTGATCAGGTGCAACCCCCCCTCAAATGTGACAGAGTAGAGACCACCTATGTAGCCTGATGGCTGGCGGGGCAGGCTCTGATGTCAAAGAACTTGGATCTGAGCACCTGCACCATCACCGAGCTCTGGAGCCTTGGTCATGGCCCTTTCCTGAGCTCAGTTTTCTCATCTGGAAAGCTGAGGACAGCAGTCTTCATTGAAAGGGGCTATTGTGAGATTAAACAATGCACAAAAGCATTGTGCAGTGCCTAGAACATAGCCATGGTCCATAAATGGTGGTGTCAAAAACTGGCAGAAGGAAAATACACTGAGAAGGAAATCAGAACATTTAATCCCAATGCTGGCCGTCCCCCTTAAATGAGCCCCTTAACTAGAGAAGTGTGCAGATTGCTCCCAGTCCTCACACACATTTCTAAGCAAGGTGGCCACCCAGCCACATGAGCTCAGCATTCTTCATTTAACAAATGAGGGAAGTGAGCCTCCAAGAGGTGACTTTGCCGAAGGTTCCAGAATCCAAAGTCGGTCTGCAGCCAACTGCTGGAATAACCCTGATAACTGTCTGTCCCTAGAGCTGGCAGTAACCAGAGCCTGTATCCTCTGCTCGGGGCATTATTCTCTGGGAATGTGTTCCAGACGCACAAGGTCTAAGAAGAGATCCCTAATACCATGCCCACTGTAAGCCACTGTGCCCAAAACAGCCTTTTGAGTTGGGGAGGAGAGCTAAGACTGCAGAAAGCAGGAGGCCACTAAGAGCCCAGTGAATCCTTAACTCCTGGAAAATGACTTTCACACTGGCAGCAAGCTTCCAAAGTGAACTGGCTTCTTGGGAAATCATGGGCTGGGAAAGGACGTTTAATGTGGGGGGCAGGGTGGGGGTGCCACTCGCATCTGAGCTTTCCCTCTGTACCCCCAGGGAACAGTGCCCCTCCCTCTCGGCTCCAACACAGACCCATCTCCTTTCCTTGCGTTCACTTTATTTTTAGCACTGTCTCTCTCTGCTGTTACATTAACATTGATGTGTTAACTTTGTTTAAGGCTCTAATGGAATGGAACTTCCGTAAGGTAGATACTTTGTTTTGTTTATCATCAACAAAACAACTTAGGGCTTCAGTGCTTACAAAATAGTTTTTGGATGGATGGATGGATGGATGGATGGATGGATGGATGGATACGTATCTCCCCAAACGACTTGATAACCCCTAAAGGTCAATCATCACAGAATCTTGCTCCCTGGCAAGGAGACTGAAAATGCTTAGTGAATATACACAAACACACACACACACACACACACACACACACACACACACACAGCCATTAGTTGCCCCCCTGGAGCCTGGGAAGGAGTACTTGCTAATTAGGAGGCAAATATGGTTACATGTCTGCCTGCTTCTCCCCACCACTAGGGCAGAGGAGAAAAGTGGATCTCAATTCCAAATTTCTTTAATCATTTATTTATTTGTAAATATTGAAGAAGGCTCCATAGCTCAGGGGTTAGAGCCCTGGTCTTTGAATACTGAAGAGACACTGACCAAGAAAGCAAAAGGGCGAGGAGCTATCAGACTCAAGTATTCCTGCACACTCACCTTCCAAGAAAGCAAACTGATAGCTGTATCTATTTGCTGTCCCATTCACGTGTCTGGATGGAAACATAGGATGTTACAGGAAAGGGGGCATCCAGGATATAGCTCAAAGAACACTGGATCTGGTTCAAATCCTGGCTGTTGCTGCTGACCTGGGCAGCCTTGGGGCGGCCACACTGCCTTTCTGAATCTAAGATATCCTAGCTTGAGAGTGATGGAGACAACAGGTGTCTCTGACTCTTTATGCAAGGACCCCACTGAGAATCACATTTGTAAGAGAATGTTACAGGCTGCTGACTGATTTTACTGATAGTTATTGGGGCTTAGTAAAAAAAAAAAAAAAAAAAAAAAAAAGAAAGAAAGAAAGAAAGAAAAAAGTGCTGAAAAAGAGAGGGAAGAAACCAACCAGTGGCAGCTCAGGCAGAAAATAACTTAAGTCACAAAAAGCCACACTGAAATCCAGAGGCTTTCTACTATTTCCGATGCCTCCACCATTGTTCATCAAGTTTCCTTGAAACTTATTACAAGTCACACAATAGGGGTCTTTTAGAGGCACTGTTTTGCTGCCATTTCCCAGCACCGGTGATGGAGTTGTCAATTGTCTTGAAGGCGTGTTTTGATGGCCTTGGGATCTCCCCTACTGGGCTTGATCAGGAAAACCCCAGGAAAGTTAGTTACTAAGGGCAGAGAATCAAGCACGACATGCCAAGCCAAGAAAAAGGAAGACAGAGACACCTTGACTAGAGGCTGTTCTGGGCTGTAGCAGGAGCTGGAAGCAAAAGCTGCTCGGTGTCCCTGCTGCGACCGCCAGGGGCTGACCTGGTAGGATATACCCTTTCTCTCGTCACCTTCCCACTCCATGTCACCAGGAGTTTTCAGAAAATATATAATTTAGGATCCCAGTCGGCAGATCCCTACTACCTCACTCTTAGTCACTCCCCTCTTACCTCTGAGACGTTCTCCACCCTACCCAACCCCTCCGGCATCCCAGGGTCCAGGCCGCAGAAGGAGCTGTTAGGTGGCAATGCTTTCTTTCCTTGTTCAGGGGACCTTCTAATGGTACCACCAATAACCTCCCCTGCCCACCAGGGGTGCTAAACACCTCAAAATCTGTTCCCTGAGAACTTACTGTCTGTCACAAGCTGCATTGCCTCAAGGTGGCTCTCTAGGTCCCGCTTCCCTCCACCCCTTAGACTCTGTGTCTCCACCTTCCAAGGCCCATCCTCAGGTCCAGTGGCAGCTGGGCTACAGCATCCTCAGCTTAAGTCTGGGGTGAGTACAAGGACCCAAAGCCTCAGAGTATCATGGCCTAAAGGGGTCAGTGATTGCTCCCCCAAGCCAGCCGTTCACAACATCATATCATTTGAGGTGAGAGTCTAGGGCTGCAAGAAGAAGGTCTGGGAGAGCCCAGAAACTGCCTAAACTGAAGACGACTTAGAAGCAGTTCAGCTCAATCCCGTAGCTGCTGGATTAAATGCCCATCTCAGCCAGCCACCTGCGGGCCCATACTGGTGAGGGGCCTGGGCTCACGCACAACCCGGTGCTCACGCACAACAAGTCAGAATGTTCTGGAAGAACAGGTAGAGGTGGGATAGGGTCTGTCCCAGAGAAAATCCTTGTTTCTGAATATGGGCCTCCAAAGAAGTTGGGGGCACCTGTTTCCTAGGACTGTCATAAAAATCACCACAAACTGGTGGCTTAAACAAGAGAAAGCTATTCTCTCATACTTCAGGAAGCCAGGAGTCTAAAATCAAGGTGTCTGCAGAGCCATGCTCGCTCCCTCCTACTGCTCTAGGGAGGAATCAATCCTTCCTTGTGTCTTCCAGTGTCTGGTGGTTCCTGAGATTCCGTGGCATGTGGCAGCATCGTTCTCATCTCTGGGTGAGTCTTTCCAGCACTCTCTCCCTGTACCTCTTTGGGTCCTCTTTTCTTCTTTTAAGGCACCAGCCATCACTGGATGTAGAACACACCCTAAGTCTGGGATGATTTCATCTTGAAATCCTTGACTTATCACATCCACAAAGACCCAATTTCCAAATGAAGTTCCCTTCTAAGGGTCCACTGAAGACAAATTTCGGGGGACACTATCAACCAACTAGTCCTAGAAGGATGTCTGAAGTTCATTACTTAGACTCCCAAGTCTCTGAGATAATGTATAGTACGTGAACCAAGAAAATTCAGCCAGGAAAGAAAAGGACAAACAGAGGGTAGCAAGATCTCTTTTCCTTTCTCTGCATGGCTGTGTTGAGGCAGAGGACACAAATACACATGGACTGTGGGAGAAGGAATCTGAAAAATGCGGAGAAATTACAAGAAGATGCTTATGGACTGAAAAACAAAACAAAAATAAAAACCGGGGCACCTGGGTGGCTCAGTCAGTTAAGTTTCTGCTTTTGACTCAAGTCATGACCCCAGGGTCCTGGGAAGGTCCCAGAAGCCTGCTTCTCCCTCCCTCTCTGCCGCTTCCCCTGTTTGTGATCTCTCTCTCTAAGAAATAAATAAAATCTTGAAAAACAAAAAACAAGCAAAACAAAGGGCACACAGGGCTGTGCCCTTTCCCACAGCCCTTGTGGCCCAACCACACTGCTGTAGTCTGAAGGTTTGTGTCCACCCAAAATTCGTAGGTTCCAAAACTAATGTCCAAAGTGATGGCATGAGGAAGCGGGGCCCATCAGAGGGGATGAGGCCACAAGGTAGAACCCTCACGAATGGGATCCGTGCCCTTGCATAAAAGGCCACAGAGCTAGCTCACTGCTTCCACCACGAACCCAAGGCAAGAAGTCTTCCATCCCCAAGGGGACCCTCACTAGATCAGCAGACGCCCTGATCTCCAACTTCCAGCCTCCGTGTCCGAGAAAGAAATTTCTCCTGCTTATAAGGCCACCCAGCCTGAGTTCTTTTGTGATAGTCACTTGAGCAGACAAAGACAGATATATTTCCCAAACCTGCCTGGTCATAAGAATCCCCCAAGGATGCTCGTGAAAAATACTTGCTTCTGGTTTTACCGGGTCCTACCGGCTCAGCTGCAGGGGACCTACAAATGCTAGGCTTGGTAAAGCCGACCTAGTTATTGACACATGGGTTGATGTGGAGCAGAAGAGTATCCCCGATTGACCTCTTTCTCTTCCCTCTTTTATATATGCCAATTTAGCCAGCTGGTGACAAGGTTCAGGGCAAAATATACCACTCTGGCATATTAAAGTTTTTGAATTAAATTTACTTGACACAGCTGCCGCAAGAACTCTCTGACCCTCTTCTCTGTCCCCCTGAAAGCAGAAAATACATCTCCCATGTGAAAGGTACTGTCCCTACACCAGGATGCAGAAAGGCACCCCCATTACCAGAGATAGGAGTTCAGGGCCAAGAAAATTTTTGGAAAGAAAAAAAAAAAATTGCTTAGTGCTTTGACTAATTAATACCCAGGACTGTTTTTTAATTTTCCAGTTCTTCCTAAATTTATTGTTTCTTTGCCTAAAAGTATATAAAAAGCCTGTTTTGGTCACTTCTTGGGTCTCCTATTTTGGGGCCCCTGTATATATGAAATGAAATTTTCCTTTTTTTTTCCTTTTAATCTACTTTGTATCAATTTAATTATTAGGCCGCCCAAAACAACCAAGAGGGGTAAGGGGAAACATTCCCCTCCCCAATATTGGTGAAAGTGAAGTCTGAATCCACCAAATCTGAGTTTAAATCCTAGGACTACTCTTCCAATTGTGTGGCCCTGGGGAAATTACTTTATTCTGTGTTTAGAAAAATGTGGATGATTAGCAGGTCTCCCTCATATGCTTGTGTCCATAAAAGAAAGTAATAAATATACTAGCTTAGTCCCCAATGAGAGTGAATTTTGGAAATTTGGAGGAGTTGGCGGGGGGAGGGAGTTCCTCGTCATTGAAGAAGTCCAAGTAGCCAAGGATTTAGGAAGAGAATGACAACAGGATGAGAGTCCCAAGTGGGGTTGGGGGGGTTGGGGGCGGGAGTAGAAGGACCAAGGCGAGAAAGAGGCTGTTTTTCAAGGACCCCAATGGATGGGCATATCTTATGCCTCAGCCCCTTACATACAACAGGAATCTCTTCCACTATGGTCACAGCTCTTTCTGTGTTCCCCATCCAGACCCTGAGGCTGCGCACTGGGTCAGTGAGGCATGCACCGCCCACCTCATGCCCAGTGCACACCTTCCCTTCCTCGCCACTGCCTTAAAGCGCTTCAGTCCGGGGAGCCGTGCAGAAGAGGAGTTTGGGGTCAGGCAGAGCTGGAGATCAATTCCAGCCCTGCCATGCCCTTGGGGCTATCACAAAGTGACAAAAGCCACCCAGGTAAGCATGGCTACAAAAGTAGCAGCGAAAAGGAAGTGTCTGATCAAAGGCTCCAGGAGCCTCTTTCTACACATCTGTTCCACAGGCATCACGATGGTCCTAACTTAATGGAATGGGATTTACTGTACCTGTTGTAGCATTAGATGATGTTGGGCACTGAAGCACTCTGAGCTGTACTGGAGGAAAATACTTCCCCTGCAGGCATCTTGTGATCAGAGCGAACTTCCCCAAACACAGGGTCTCCTGCCCCACTCACTCCCCTTTCTCTTCCCTCCAGGTAAACTGATTCTCCTGCTGGGTGAGTGGGGAGTGAGCACTCAGACCTCCAGAGCCCTGTCCTTTCTTCCTGCCCTTTCATTGGGGAGGGGGCAGCTGCCCTCCAGCAGCAGCCTCCTGATCTGTGCCTCTGCCCCTCCTTCCTTTTCACGGGGACAGATTCTCATGTGGGAAGACACCAGGCACCCAGTCCTCACCCTGAGGGAGGAGGCACTCATTTTTTGCCATGTCCTTCAAAACAATCTTTCTTAATAATAAAGACCGAATTCCAATGCCCATCTGCTTTACTCCTTTTCCTAAGCTTTCAAGTTATTTTGAACTCAGAAGGAGAAAATACGGGGTCCCTGGAAACACAGTCCTCACTACGTGGAGCCTAGAATGTTCTCAGTAAACTGTTCTGTGATTATTTCTGCATTCACGAGAAACGCTTTATTATCTCTCCTTCCTTTGTAGGGAATTTTTTTTTTTTTTTTTTTGCTTTTTTCCTTCACTCTCTGAGAGCTTTTACATTTCCCTCCCTTTTATCCATACCGTTCTGAAATTGCACCACAAAGCATCTTGGTGTGGGCTTTTCTTTCCCTTTTTGTTCCTCATTCATCCAGTGTGGTTCTCCGCGGACTCTTCCAATCTGAACATTGGCTTCTTTCTTCTGTGCAGGGACAGGTCCTGGCATGATTTTCTCCCTCCCACAGTCTGTGCCTGGTTTCTGGAGCCCCTCTCCTTGTGTTGGCACCAAAGAGTTTTCTAAGGGGTGTGACCAGAGTCAAATGCTCCCTGGGTCTTGGTCACAGAGCGCCCCCTGGATGCAGGGCTACATGTCCTTCTAGGAGCAGAGCAGGCTGGCCATGGGACTTCAGAAACAACCAGGGAGTTTCCACTCTACTCTAGAAGGACACCCTGTTGCCACTTCCCCTCTAGCACTGGGTCCTGGTTCAAAAGCAAGATATTATGGAAAATCATTGCACCTAAACTAGTACAAGGCTCAGTGGAAGCCAAGTGCTGGCACCTTAATCCCCTTAATGAGATTTTAGGCAAGTCATTCAACTTCCCTCCCCACTGCCTCCTTTCCCTCACTAGCTAAATGGCAACAGCGATTTATGACCCCTGAGTCCCCAGGGTGGTAGAAAAGAATCACAGGAGATAATGTGGGGGTAGGCTTTGAAAATTATGAAATGCTATTTTGATATGAGTGTGTATGTGTACACGCACATATATAAAATTAAAACACATTCTCAAAACTACCCCTGCATCATAAAGACGGAAAGCTGCTAAACACATTTCTGCTTATCCTTCAAATCCAGCTGAAGTGTCCCTGTTACTATTTAACTCAGCACCTAAAATAATTGGCTTGAATTTAGAGCTGTGATTAAAAAGGAAAGGGATATATTTGAACAAGAGAATTGCACTCAGGGCAGAACGGCCTTGACTGCGAGTCGTGGGCATTGAGACTGACCAAAGAAGACAGCAGTTTCATGTTTCCATCCATTTTCACTCTACGTTATAGATGTTCATTGAGTGTAATGGTGGGGAAAATGACCTAACTTCCTATCTCGGTTTCTGTATCTCCTGTCATCAAATATATAGAAGTTAATTCATGCAAATTTCAGTGTACATATGAGAGGACTCCAGTGTTATAAAATGCTGCTTCTATCTGTCTTATGAACTGGAATTCCCTATAATAATTCTATTTAGAGCAAGGGCTCCCAGCTAAAAAAAAAAAAAATCGTGTCTTTACAGTAGGTGATACACAAAGGCAGGGCAGCAGGGAGGAAGGTTCTAGGAGAAGGCGGAGGCTATGTGACCTTGCCGAGGGCAAGAGGCAAAGCCAATGAGCCTTCCCAGACCAGAGAAGGCAGCTGCCCAGCTGCCTACAACCAGGCTGTAAAGGAGGCCTCAGGCAGGAGGGATGCTGTCTGGGCAGGACGGTGAGTCTGGTGACTCAGCAGAGACAGCACAGATGTGCCTGGTGCCCGGACCCCGACACCACGACCCCGGCTCCCCATTTTCCTCCATGTCCCCTCCAGGGCCCGCTAATGCCTGCTGAGGGACAGGCCATGAGTCTCATGTGCTAACACCAGGCTCAGATGGGGCAGGAGGGAAGAAACCCAGGGATATATTCATCTTTCTAAAAATCTCACTTGGCAAATGCCAGAAAGGAAAGAAAGGAACTCAGAGACCTTAAGATGAGCTAACATCGCTGTGATTATCACCACTTGTAACATGTTTCCCTTAAAAAAAAAAAAAAATGTTGGGGTGTCTACGTGGCTCAGTTAAGCACATGCCTTCGGTTCAGGTCATGATTTTGGGGTCCGGGGATCGAGCCCCTCATTCTGCTCAGCAGGGAGTTTGCTTGTTCCTCTCCCTCTGCTGCTTACCCCCCTCTGTCCTCATGCTCTCTCTCTTGTTCTCTCTCTCTGTCTCAAATAAATAAAATCTTTCAAAACAACTTTTTATCTGAGTACCAGTTTATGAAAAAAAGAAAAAAAAAAAAGAACTATTCCAGTTCAAGAGGAGGTTAGGAGTCTGAAGTTTCCAGGGCTCCGTGGAGCAGAACTAGACAAAAGCACTTCTCATTTTGGAAAGGAAGACATCAAGCCCTTCCTGGGCATTGACGAATGCATGCGTCATCTGAGTCAGTCCTCACAGAAAATCTGTGAGGATGGTGAGAACAGACCCATTTTTGCAGGTAGGAAAACTCAAAGAGGTTAAGCTCCAGGTCACAAAACCAGTCTGGGACAGACCTGCCATCAGATCCCAGATCTGTGAGATCCTGTAGGAAATATGAGAGGGTTTCTTCTGCCTTCCAGAAAAGTCTTCTGCCTCCTCTAAGTGTATTGCTTTAACTACAAGCAAACAATACAAACCAAACCGTCACTAATACCCCGTGGCTTGCACAGCACTGAGGTTTAAAAGCCTTTTTGCTGGGGTGCCTCTGTGGCTCAGTGGGTTAAGCCTCTGCCTTTGGCTCAGGTCATGATCTCAGGATCATAGGATCCTGGGATCAAGCCCCACCTCTCTGCTCAGCAGGGAGCCTGCTTCCCCTCTCTTTTTCTGTCTGGCTCTCTGCTTACTTGTGATCTCTGTCTGTCAAATAAATAAATAAAATCTTTAAAAAAAAAAAAAAAAAGAGCCTTTTTGTTGTAGCACCATGCCATCAGAGCAGCTCTGGGTCACAGGTTGGGACCGGGCTGAGCACAGCCAGGAACCTGTCTTGCATGCAAAACTTACAAGGGAGCCAAAAAGCTTACTAATCAAGATAAATAATACCTTACTACAATATTTTTAAAAATCAAGATTAATGCATTCCTGAGTTTTTGGCAACCTTTAAAGCTCGTGTCCCTGGTGAGTGAGCAACTGGCAGAAACTGGGAGAAAATGTACTTTTGGACCAGTTTTGCAGGTGAGTAAGGCGAGTCTCAGAGCATGAAATAGCATTTCCAGGGAGCTACGGGCAGATCCTTCTGTCTCCAGTGGGACATGGGACATCTGGGATGTAGTTGACAGAGACAGATTTCAAACCCAGGTAAATTTCCCTCGAGAAGCTTATAAATATATTGGTCAGGTCCTTGCCCTTGTAAGAGCCTCAGTTTCCTCATCTATAAAAGAGATGACTGTACTAGAAGGTCTGCAAGGGTCTTCCTGGTGGTAAATGTCTCAAGAGTCTATGACTGATAAAGCTACAGCCCCCTTCTCTGGCTCCGGCCAGCCTACGGTTGAAGGTCTTCCCCAAGCCCCTATAGTGAGGAGAGACTCATGACTTCTTGGGAAGGGATTCTGGATGACTCTTTCTCTGACTAGCTGTGTGACTTAAGAGAGTGAATTCTCTTCTCTGATGCTGTTTACTCACTAGAGAAACAGGGATGCTGGTGGTCACCTCCAAGCATGCTGTGAGGATGAAATGAACCAGCGTGCGTGAAGTTCCTGGCACTCAGTAGCGACTAGAAAACACTGGCTAGTACCCTCCAAGCTGCTACTGTCTCACGTAGAAACAACCAAAAAGGAAGAAAGAACGATGCTCTATTTGCACGCAGGTATTAAACTCTGTCCAGCCTTCTCCAGCTGTAGGGCGTTCCACAATGTTCAGGGATCAATCAGGCAGGAATTCTTCCTAGGACCTTAGATGCCTCATTTTATCCCTGTGAACACGGAGGCCCAGACTGTATATAACTCTGCTGGCCAAGGTCACGCAGCAAAGCAGCAGCATCAGACTCAGGATTCCTGAATCCCAAGCTCACCATATTTCCACTTGGGTAACCAAGAGCCCCTGCCATTCTTGGCAGAGAGCCTCACCCCAGAGGCAGAAAGGCAGCCCTGAGTCCCTACAGCTGATGGCAGCCAGTGCTCCCTAAGCTCCTCTAAAGATTCAGGCATTGGGCAGGAGGAGGGAAGTGCAGGGATGAATGGGGAGTGGCCCCTCCTCCCCAGGGAATTTCCTGTAGGGGAGGGGCGGCAGGAGGAGTTAAGGGAACCTGTTCCTGCATCCCTAGAAGAGCATCCTTCCTGGTTCCTTTGTTTCCTCTCTCCTGAAAGGCCCAGAAAAGCCGACAGATGTTGGCGACATCTGGGCCACTGTTGTGGCCACTGGAGGAAAGCTGTTGGTGTTTGGAATAATAATAGAGAGCTCACATTTGCATAGCGTTTCCTTCAGTTTCAAAAGACACTCCGCCCCACCCACTCCCACTCATTAGTCCCGGACAGTGATGCAGACAGCAGCTGTCTGAAAGCCAGGTAGAGCCATTTCCATTTCTTAGAAGGCAAAACCAAGGCTCAGGGAAGCTAAGCTTCCTGCCCCAAATCACTGAACTAATCAGGGTGTGTGGGCCGAGCATAAAGTCACAAGACTCCTGGAGTAGAATCAGGCTATGTCCTCGGCTCTCGCAAGGGCTGTAAGCAAGCCCAGAGGTGATGCAGCCTGGTCTCTAACAGGTAAAGAAAATACTCGCTGTGTGCCCACCAGGTACCAGGGCAGCAACACATGGTGACTTAGCAAGCTCACCTCGTTACTTCTCTCCACGTTTCGAAATAAATAGGGTTTTCATCATCCTTTCCTGGACGCAGAAAGGGAGACTCAGAGAGGTCAAGTAAGCTGTCTGTGGTCACACTGGTGACTCAGATGGGCCCCTGGTGCGGCGGGAGATCCCGTGACTTGGCAGAAAGAACTCAGACACTGGCTGCCTGGCCCTGCATCCTCGTGAACTGGGTGATGCTGTTGGTAAACGGCAGAGCTGGGTTCTGAGTCGCAAAGCCAGCTGACTCTGGGGGTGGCTGCGTGTGTGTAGGATGGTAGACGGGGAAGGATGGCTGGTTGGCAGGGTTCAAGGAAGAGGAAGTGAGCCTTGGGAAGGAGGGTGCCCTCCGAGGCTCACCCTGGGCATGCTCCCAGAACCTGAAATCTTGCAGCTGGAGCAGAGTGAGGGGGCACGTGGGGAGAGACTGAGGCAGGGGATGGCTCACGGAGCTGGACAGCAGAGGGCCAACGGACCACACAGTGAGGACAGTTCAGGGCCATTGCTGTAAATTCAGGGTGGACCGTGGAGCTGCCCTTAGCTACCACCTTTCTACAGACTTGATTCTTTCTCTAGAATAAGGATCTTTGCAAGGTTTCTAGCACTTATCTAGACCAATCCCTACTTTGCAAGAGGGGGTCTGAAGCCCAGAAAAGAAAGGGTTTGGCCCACACTCACTAAGCACCTCAGTAGCTCCACGGAGGGGCTAACTCGGGCTCTGTGCTCCTGGGCAGCCCCTTCCCCGCACCCCTCTCAGCTCACGTGCTCTGCCCATCTCTGGCTTTCGCAGAAGGCTCACATTCACTCCTTCCACCTGGGCCTTTCTGGGCTTCCCCTTTGTCCACCATAAAAGAGCCACTCAAGAGGAGACACAAAAGGACAAGTCTCTCCATGCCAGCTGCTCTTCCCCAGCCTCAGGCCATGCAAAGCCAGTGGGGCCGTCAGCTCTGACAGGAACCCAGCCCAATAAACACAGCTCCACTGAGGGGCATCTGTCCTTTTGATGCTTTTCAGACTTGACACCTTCACTCCTGGGCGTCTGCCTGACTCACGAGCTCTTTCTAATGGGTCAGTTTGGGTATATTTTCAGCTAGAAGAAACTTTGCCAACTGATCTCCTATAAGCCAGGAGTAGCTTCTAAAGGATCCATCTGATTTCATTCAAGCTAGAGGTCATTTTGACATTTGTATCAGTCCAAGCAGTGAGTATCTGGAAAGAAAAAAGCCCAGACACCCTCCATGGATGCGGACCCACTGCAGATAGAACACACAATTCTCTCTCTGTCTCTCCCCGACTCTCACCCCCACACACATACACAACCAATATTTTCATCTCAGATCTGATTTTCAAAATTTCGGACACCACTTTTTTTTTTTTTTTAACTGGTTGGGTGAACCACAGGCAAAAGGAGACTCCTGTGACCTACGGTGCTGGGCCCCGAGTTTACAAACTTTGCTCTAGAGGGTCCAATTAGTTTCATTTAACTGGGAGCTAACTTTGACATTTGCATTACTATAAATCCTCTTAGAGAGTGTTTCCCATTTGGAATGGTTCCCCTGGACTCGGCCTACGTCCTCCTGAGCATTCCTATAGATTGCTGGAGTGAAAATTGGCAAGTTTCCACACAGAGGCTGTAACCTATAAATATATCTCAAGCCTCCATTCCTTTTACACTCTGCTGGTGGATATAATTGAGTTTCTCTCTGTACCAAATGAGCTCTGAGTTCTTAGTACTCGATGTAGTTAATAGAGGAAAGTCGGGAGGCGTCAGGAAAAGCAAGAATAACACGGAAACGGAACAGGAATATGCGGGCTAGAGGTATCATAAAGGTTTTATCGCCTCTTGTTAGGAGAGAAAAGCATAAGTAATGTTATCATCTCAATCTCTGTGTAATAAACGGTTTATGGTGCCCTGCCCAGCTACATACATAGAGACGGCCGGAGACACAGAGAAGGATGCAGTCGCTGCTACAAATCAATTCTCAGAAGGAGGTAAGTGGGCCTAACGGTGACTGCTGGTGATGTCTGGCTGGGGAACCTGTTTTCCTAAAGATCTGATAAGAAGACTTCCCTCAGGGTGTCCCTCAACACTTACCCTGTGGTCCCTGCCTGCCCGCAGGGCCAGCCAAGGAAGGCCAGGGCTGCCCAGGGCAAAGGCAGTCTCAGAATTCCACAAGCAACTTCCCTCCTGTGTGTTCCCATCCGTGTGGCTCTGCAGAGGGAGGGTACGGACTCCAGACTTCTAGTTTTCTCGTTCAGTCCTTCCTCCTTTCATTTATTCATTGGCCCCATAAATATTGAGTGATTTGCCATCATCATCCTAATCATTATCTTAATCATCACTGTCATTTATTTAGAATTCCCCATGTCTCAGGCACTTGACATTTGCATAGATAATTCCCTTTGATTCTGACAAGAAATCTACAAGGAAAGTATCGCTATTCCCTTTTACGAATAATAAAACCCAGGCTCGGCAAGATCACGGGACATGCATCGAATCCCACCCTCTAAGAAGTGGCAGAGCTACGGTGTGAAACTGGGTTGTCTGACCCCCCCGGACTATGGTTTTTCTCACTAACGAACGTTACCTTCATAATGCTAAAATGTTTTGCAGAGTGTTGCAAAGGAAGTCTCTGAATTTCATAACTGAAAACCTAATTACCCTTATTTTCCAGAAATGAGACTGAGTCTCAGACAAGTGAAGTGAAATCACTCGGCCATCCCATGGGTCTCCTACAGCACAGGTCTTCTGACTCTGAACCCAAAATTCCTAAAAGTAAGACAGAATACCCACCTACAGTGTTCCCTCCATGATGATGACAATCATTAACAATCCTGGGAGTCAGCAATTACTGATGTGCCCGAAGCCCCGCTAAGCACTTGAATAGAATCTGCCCACTGAGTCCTCGTAACTGTCCTATAAAGCCAGCGTGACTATTACTGTCATAAAGGAATGGGGCTCGAAAACTTGAACAAAGCATGCCCAAGCTACACAGCTAGTGAACAGGAGAGAGCCGGCATTTATACCAAGGTCTATTTGACCCGAATTCTTAACCCAAATTCTTAACCCCATGACGCACTAGAAAGGCCTTGTGAGGGAGGCAGAAGCTGAATCAGACCCAGACATCCAATCAAAGAACCTCGAGGTGCCTGTCCGACATGCATTCTCCCTTTCTTCCTTAGTAACAGGCACTGATTTTATCGCAATGGGTACATCTCCTGCTAACACGTGCATTGGAGCCAGTGATAGATTCTGGCCAATGAGACATGAGTCAACGCGCTGGGAGAACCCTCCCCAGAAGCTCCTTGAAAGGAACGGCTTCCCCTGGGAGGCTTGCCTCCTTAAGCCTTTCTTTGTCCTCCCTCCTGCTGCCTGGGACTTGAATAGGACGGCTGACTTTCCTTGGACCACAAGGATGGATGCCACACGTTAGGATGGTGGGAGGAAAGGGGAAGGAAGGTAAGACAGAGGGAAGGAGAAAAGGAGGGAAAGAGGGAAGGGCTAAGTCCTTCAGGGAATGACGAAGACACTAGCCAGCCCCGGCCACCCCATCGTCAGACTTGCTTTCTACGCGAGAAAAATCAATTTCATCTTGTTTAAGGCACTATTATTCTGGCTTTCTTGTTATAGGCAGTCAGACCTAATGCTAATTGATACAGATCTGCCCTCAAGTAGCTCACAGTCCTGCAGAGAAGATGGATAAGCAGCGCAAACAGATGACCAAGTTACAAGAAGGTGCTTGCAGCCCTGAACAAAGGTGAGGAAAAGGGCTCTATCCATCCTTTTGTGGCCTCGACTGTAATGGCCCCGACAGCAAAATCCACGGGCCAGGCCATGCTCTCTGTGTAATGGCAATGGATAAGCTGTCCGTTCGGAAAGGCGAATGCATCCATTTCAATTAGATGTGCCCAGTGCTAGGATTGTAACCAATTAATCCTGCCCATCTGAAGGCTGATTAGTCGGAATATTTGGGTGAATGGATAATAACAGGCTAATAAGCCTACCATCTGAATGCTGCTGCACGTCTTTTTTTGACACAATATTGTGGATGCATTTGCAGCATCTGTGACTAATCTTCAAGTGGCTGGTGGCCCAGTTTGCAGAACAGCAGAGGGAGGGGCTCAGGGCCCCAGGGGCTGGGCAGCCGAAGCCAGCTCTGGCTAGTCCTCGGCGCCTGGGTTTGGATGCTGTCCGCCCAGGCTCTTCTAATTGCCCTCTGCTTCCTGGAATGTGGAGACACACAATGCCATGGAAGGAGGCCACAGGCTGGGAGAGGGGAGGTCTCTGCTATGGCTTCAGATCCACCCTGAATCCGCTGGGTGACTCAAGCAAGACCCTTCCCCTATATGATTTCAATCTACACCTTTGTATTACAAGCTTTAAATGATATATATTGAAGTTAAGAACGCTTAACACTTAACATCTACCCTCTTCACAAAATTTTAACTGTACAGTATAGTATTGTTAACTATGGGCACTGTGTTGCACGGGAAATCTCTAGAACTTACTGGTCTTGAATAACTGAAACTTTATAGCCTTTGGAAAGCCATTCTCCATTACCCCCTCCCCCAGCCCCTGCCAGCCACCTTTCTGCTCTCTGCATTTATGGACTTGACTCATTTAGATACATTGTATGAGTGGCATCATGCAGGTATGGATTTGTCTTTTTGTGGCGGGCTTACCCCATGCTGTGACCTATGGCAGGATTCGCTTCTTTTTTGTTTTTAAGGCCAACCAACATTTCATCGTGTGTGTATGTGTGCATCTATCTACTTTCTTCTACTTATCATTGGACATTTAGCGGTTTCCACATCCAGACTGTCCTGACAGAGCTACAATAACCTTGAACCAGTCTGACTTCGGCCTCCGGTATTTGCCCCTAGTCCCCCTACCCAGTACATGCTTTCCCACTACTCTGCCTGGTGAACAGATTCCTATTCTCCAGATTGCGGCTTCCTTTAGGAACCCTTCTCCAGCCACCGCTGACTTAACCAGGGCTCTATGTGCTGCCCAGGATCCCTTCCAGGGGGCCAATAAACATCATACTCTGTTGCAACAATGTATTGCAACAATGTGTCCAACTCCCACATTGAGCTCTAGGCTAGGGGATGGCAGAGTCCAGCGCCCACTGCTCACAATTTTATCTTTGGTGCCTGACATAGTGGATGACAGAAGACACAAAATGAAAATCTGTTTGCCAAAGACTTGCTCTGCCCCTTCCACTGAATTGGGGAAGAGGCGAATGGAATCCGGGATGGAAAAAGTCACTTTGCAAATCTCTAAATTGATATACAAATGTAAGGAATTAAAAGTAATGAAAAAGTCCTTGAAGGTACAGAAATAAAGCATTCCCATTCTTGCAAGAGCTTCACACTTGCTCAATGTGTCACCAATAATTACCCTGGCTTTTCCTTCCCTCATTCGTCGTAATTAAGACATAGCGTTTTTGTTAGGAGAGAAACCAAGGTCCAGAACAGCAGAAATCCCGCCAAGTACAAGTCCCAGGCATGGTGGCGCACTTGTCTAGGGCCACACGGCCCCTCTGAGTCCCAGAGTCCTCCTGCTTCGAATGGAATTCAAATTTCTACCAGGAAGCTCGCAGGTTGTTGTGAAAATAAAACAGTTAATGTGTACAGAACAGTTTGTAATCTGTAAAATGCGATGGGAGTGTCACTTCAATAGTATCCTGCTGGTGTCTCTCCCAAACAGGATTTGTTAGAACTCAGATTTCTGGTCTCTAAAACCTGGGGAAGTTGACAGAGGTTTAAAAAAAAGAAAAAACAAAAAACAAAAAAGGATGGGGTGTCTGATGCATTTCTCCACTAAGTACACTAAGTAGTTACTAAGCATTTGGGATGTGCCAGAGGAGATGACAGGTGACTCCAACATGCCCTTCCCTCAATGACCTCCCAGTCTGGTGGTGGGAGGTGAGGCAAGCAGGCAGGTGAAGACAATAGGGTATCTCTGCAGAGCTGTGAGCTAGTGGATTGGAGGCACAGTGGACACTGACCCACGGTCACAGAGTCACAGAGGGACCGTTCAGGTCTGATCCTGAAGGACTTTCTGGAATCGGTGAAGGGGCATGGATTCTATCTTGACAGGCATTTTGAGCAGGAAAATGATCAGGTCAGATTTACCAGTTGAAAGAACATTCTGGAAAGAGGCCAAGAGGCAAAAGCACTGATAAGGAAGAACCCTGCCGGGAATCTACTCAGAATTTTGGAGAAAAGAATGGAAACAGAAAAAGTGTAACAAAGCAGGAGAAAGCAATAAGAGGGGATCACGAAGGTATGTTAATTGAAAATATGAGGAAAGAATGTCTAATAAGGAACTTGTAAAGATAAAGACAGAAAAAGCAAGGATTAATGGCTTGCCTCCTTATCTTAAGGCCTTCCGAGGCCATGCACTGCCTATACTATTCATCACTCAGACTGTGCTCCTGGCTAGTAGGACAGAAACCTGTCCAAGCAGACGCTCTGTCATTGATGAAGACATGAGGAGCAGAGAGAAAGCACGGATATGGATTCTGATCCCTGTTCTGGTCTATCCGCACTGAGGGAGGTGGCGAAGTTCCTTGACCCCCCGGATCTGTAACACTGACATCACAGAGTGATGGGAGGGCCCAAGGAAAGAGGACACCTAATCTTGATCCCAGGAGAGAGGAGCACTAACATGTCCTTCTGCTTTACTCGTCCCTTTGCCTAGCTCTGGACCCATGTCCGGCAAACAACACGGAGCACTCACTATGTACCAGGCATGGGGGAACGTGATGCCTTTCACAGGGTCATGCTCTTGGAGCCTGCTGTGCATTACTGGGCACTCAATACTGCCAGGAAGGGGACAGGGAAGCATCATCCCTATCAGGCGGATACAGCCCCTGAGGCCAAGAAGGAAAGAGATTAGAACCCTGCCAAGACCTTGGATCTTTGGGCTAACCCAAACTTCTTCTGCTCCTGTTGCAGCCAAGTCCTGCAACTGTGATCCATGATCAGGAAGCGGGTCCCATGGCTCAGAAGAGCCTCTTCCCCATAAAAGCTGACAGATGCACACACAGCCCTAGCCTGTAGTTTTGTTCCCAAAGCTTGATAGCCTCCTAAACTGTCCCTCCCTCCTGTCTTGTCACCTGGTCCTGGACAAAAACTGCCCATGTATGTGGATGCCTCTTCGGCAAAGAATTAACTGCCTTCTGGGAACCCAAGCAAAATGATTCCACCCTTTCAGACCTTGGTTTCCTCACCTAGAAAATGGGAATTGCTCATCTTGCTTGATGACTTCTTAAGGGACCATGATTAGGATCATAGGAGAATATACATGAAAGTGTTTCTGTGATAAAGACAAGACATCTTTAGCAAGACCACTTTGGAACCAGAATTACAAGAAAAAAAAAATTGATTTGTCTTATCTAGGTTTTTTTTTTTTGCTTATTTTTGTTTTTGTTTTTGTTTTTTAGAGAAAAAGAGAGAACACATACATGCAAGGGGGAAGGGGGTGAAGTAGAGACGGAGGGAGAGGAAGAGAGGGAATCTCAAGCAGGCTCCACAACCAGCACAGAGCCTGACACGAGGCTCGATCTCATGACCCTGAGATCATGACCTGAGCTGAAAACAAGAGTCAGATGCTTAACCAACTGAGTTACTAGGTGCCACTGGCCTGTCTACACTTTCTGTTCTTTTAAGGTTTTATTTATTTATTGGAGAGAGAGAGAGAGAGAGACAGCAAGAGAGGGAACACAAGCAGGGGGACTGGGAGAGGCAGAAACAGGCTTCCCGTTGAGCAGGGAGTCCAATGCGGGGCTCAATCCCAGGACCCTGGGATCATGACCTGAGCTGAAGGCAGGCACCCAACGACTAAGCCACCCAGGCGCTCTATCTGTCTACACCTTTAAGGTCATCCTAATTTTGTTTAAAACTAAAATGTCTGCTGGAGTCTGCTGGAGTCTAAACCTTATGAGAGCAGGGACTCTGTTGAGCCTTATACCTAGGACAGTGCCTAATATTTAGTGAATAAAATATTAATAAATGAATGAATGAAGGGGGCATATTTTAACTTCAAACACTATTGTGTTATAAAATGAATATACATACACCTCACCGTTGGAAAGGATCTCATATATGAGGTAACCAGATCCTAGACTGCAGATAGGAAAGACAAGGCTAAGGGACGGGAAGGGGAGTGGCACTGGGGGAGGGGCAGGGCAGTGGAACTCAGGCTTGGGGAAATGGACCCTGAGCGGGAGGGTCCTTTCACAAAAGTACACTGGCCAAAGAGTGAGGGGATGTCTGTAATGAAATATCTCTTCCACTGTGTATAGTGTCTTCCGGCTCTCCCTCCTTGCGGAAGGAGAAGGCAGGCACCAGCTTCTTCCTCAAGCTCCCTGAATTCCTGCACCCCCCCCCCCCGCACCCAGCTTTCACCTGTTTGGATAAGAAAATTGGTAAGCTACTTTGAAGGCGAGGTGTGTTTTCGGGATGGGGTGATTTGCATGGGATGATTTGTCCTAGGTTCAGCACTAGTGTGACGCTGGGTTTCTGGCCTACGGAGAAGGAGGGAAGACCTGCTGTTGCCCAGGCTGGCAGCTCCTTCCTTACGGCTGGGGCAGTGCCGCGGTCATAGGCCAGCAGCCACCCACATCACTAAGGGACTGGTCCTGGGATCCTTCTGAACACCCCTTCAGAAACAGAGCCTCATTTCTGAGGGTGGAGGAGGTATCTCGGGCACTTGGTATAAGGCTCTGGGGAACACAAGGTTCCTGAGATCCCTCCGTGTACATGGCTCTTAAAACGGACTTCTTTATTAGCAGGAGGCATGGCTTCTGAAGCCCAATGACACATAATGGTCTTTTTTTTTTAAAGATTTTATTTATTTATTTGACAGAGATCGCAAGTAGACAGAAAGGCAGGCAGAGAGAGAGGGAAGAGCAGGCTCCCCGCTGAGCAGAGAGCCCGATGCAGGACTCGATCCCAGGACCCTGAGATCATGACCTGAGCCGAAGGCAGAGGCTTTAACCCACTGAGCCACCCAGGCGCCCCGACACATAATGGTCTTAATTGGTTCCTCTCAGGGTCACCTGTTCCATGTCCGTATTAGTCTCTACAGCCCAAAGACAAGGAAAATGAACTTCCAAAGGACTCAGGTGCGTTTCAGTGAAAAGACACGTGCAGGTCTATTTACCAGACCACCACGGTATGCCACGGTACACCCAGGAGACGAGGACGTCGTCTCTGATCTCACACCAGTCCCCGTCCTGCGGGCTGACGAGGAGGACGAGAGCTGCCTGGACTACGTGCAGTGAAGTATTAGGGCAGAAGTAAGCTGGAGACGATATGTCCACACTTAAAATGGCTATAACATTCACCAAGCGAGGCTGAAACCAGGCTGATTTCCTGGAGAAGCGAGGGCGTGAACTGAGCTGTAAACAATGAAGGGCAGTTACTTTGGCTTAAGCGGAATCGGATGAAAAGAGGAGCGTGAGCTCCACATAGAGGAAAGAGTCTAAGCAAAGGTCTTCTGGTGAGAACATCATGGGCATCTTAGATGCCACAGGGAAGTCGCAGTGTCTACTACAGACATGAAATAGGAGGTTGTGCGGTGGCAGAGGATGGAGCAGTTCTCTACTTTGGATCAAAGGGAGCCTCAGAAGTGAGGCCAAGGAGCGAGCACTGAATCCCTGAAAGAACGAGAAGGGAACATTCTGAGCAAACAAGGAAAGGAAATGAGCAGATGCGTGTTCAGTGAGAGGCTGGCCTCTCAGCCCTTGTCCAGCGATCTTGGGCATCAACCAAATCAAGTCCGTGCTGACTGGACCATTCCAGAGACGGGAGCAGAGTGTGTGTAGTATCTGTGTAGTGTACACAATCGCATGCCAGATCCAAACGCAGCAAGGTGGCCTCCAGTGTGGACCCCAAATGGGCCAACCAGAGGAGGTAAGAGACTTGAAAGATACTGTGTCGACAATCTGCTTGAATACTCAGGCTGGGCCTTGGCCACACCCTCTTTCACTACTGGGTCCTGTGTCCCCCCACCCCCCAGTCATGGACTGTGCCCTAGCTGGCTGGGCAATGCTGACACTGTGACTTCGGGCAAGGCTCTTCCCTCTCCAGGCCTCCATTTCCCCATTTCTACAAGAAGCAGGTTGACCAGAAGCCTGTGGCCGCCTCTTCCTCTGATGTGGAATCAGTTTCACTTTCCAACAGACTTTTCAATGAGTATTTACAACATCCATTCTCATGGCCAAGGTCTGTCACATTTATAAGAGAAGGAAAGAATGTACCTTTATCAAGTCCTGGCTTCCTAACCTACAACTGCTGACATCCTATCAAGTTCTCCAGGTAGCTATTTAGAGAGAAGAAGGAGAAAAGGGAATAAAATGCGGAAGGAGAGGAAGGGAAGACAGGGTGTGTGGTAAGTCTGTTCTCCCCAGACGTAAATCTCAGTCACAGAGAGTGACAACAGCTTCTTTCTGTCCCTTCTGTTTAATCTCACAGCTGCTCCCCTGTGGTCCTGCCTCCTCTTCCCCACGATTGAGTACCTCACCTTGAAGGCTTTATTCCCACTGGCTCTCCCTTCCCAGACTGTCCAAGCGGGAAAGCCATTTAAGATCATTTTGGCCAGAGGTTTTCAAACTTGATTCTGCAGCAGAACCCTCTGTTCAAAATGATATTATATTCCAAATTCAATGTACAAGCCTATAAAAAGGGCATTTCTGTAAGAGCGAGGGAGCATGTGGTTCCTCTTCTCCACCTTCCCTGCTGGCTCACGGACACTGCCACAAATCCCTGTAGCCCGAAGGAACGTGATTTAAAAACCACCAACCGATGACATTCCATTTTACAGAGGGAGAGACTGGATCCCAGACGGAAGAAGGGCACCTGCTCACGCTCAGCATTAGAAGCAAAAGCCAGGTCTCCCGGGCCAATGTGGGTGCCACTGTTCCATTTGCTTTCTTTGTCCCAGCCTGTCGACACCTCAGCCTCAAGGGCCCTCCAGGTGACACTCTCCCCAGAGCATGCTGCCGCCTCCTCAGCTCCTCTCTCCCTTCCCTTGGAGAATCAGGGGAATTGCTAGCCACCCACACTCAGCACCGACTCTGCTTTTTGGAAACAGGCAGATCAGCCTCTCCTGACCTGGCAGACATATTCTCAGAGCCTTGGGCTTTGGCATAGCCTGCTGCCCGCGCTGGGACTTCTGAGTCTAGGAGGAGCCAGAAGGCTTCCTCGGGAATGCCTTCCCCTCCCCCTCCACATGCACAAATGTGTGTGCAACCAGCGCTGCCCACAAAGGAGCTGGCAAAACCTGCAGTAAACCAAGTCAGAACACTGGGTTTGAGTGTGGGTCACATTCTTTTCAACCTGGTTGATATTGTTTGAAACAAGTTTCTTTGCTTCTCGAAGCTTTCATGGCCCCCAACAGCCACCTCGAAAGTTTGTCGTGGGTTCCGACTGAGATAATGCGGGCAGAAGGGTCAATAACCTGTGAAGTGCTTCATATATGTAAGCAGTGATTTTATTTGGTAAATCTTTCATCATTTTCCTTTAGGCAGGACTTAAGTATTTCATCAATTTCAGTTAATACTTAAGTATTTCCATTTGTCTGCTAACTTATTAATGGATGCTTTTTGAAAAGACTTCTCTAATCATTATTTGATTCTGACCTCTACCACAACCATGAGACTGTGAGCTATGTGAGGCCATCAGAGCCAGTGTTTGGCACATAGTAGGCACAAAACTCAGGAAGCACCTATTATGTGCCAAACGCTGATTCTGTTGGCCTCACAAGGCTCACCGTCTCATGAGAGGCATAGACACTATTGATCCTGGGGGCAGTGCTACAAACGGAGGAAAGAGAGGGGAATGGAATTACTCAGGGTCACATATCCCAGCCTTGGAGTGCCAGAGCCACCAAAAACCTCCAGGGAGAAGTGAAGTTGGAGTGAGTATCTGAAGGTTGCATTAGAGTGACCGAGGTAAAGGAAGGAGAGCAGAGATAAGAGAGAGGGAAGCAGAAGACCATCTAGATGGAGGGGACAGCAAGTGGCAAGTGGGGGCGACAGTGCTACAGTGTGGTTGGACCAGGCAGAGAGTGGTGAGGGATGAGGGGGGTCTAGAATAACCCGGGGTCAGAGGATGAATGATTCTATAAGCAAAGATACCAAGTCAGAACTACCACCAGCATCCTTGCCTTTTAGAGGAAACATTGAGAACAACAGAGATGAAGTGATAAACCAATGGCAGAGATAGAAAGCCAGGGAGGTAGAGCATCAACCCAGGACTCTACTCCTCCCGGACACCCGTATGGTTTGCTCATCCTCTTGCCTCATTCTCAACTCCAAGTGCATGCAACTTACCTAGATAAGTGCTTCCTGGCTTCCTTATTTAAAATAGAACAACCTACTATTCGCTACCCCTACCCCTACTTCGTTCTTCCTCATGACACTACAGTCTGATAATGTAATATAAATTTCTGTATTTGTGCATGACCGACCTCTCTGACAAAAACATATTCTCCATGAGAATAAGGACTTGGATTTCTTCACTGTGTGTACCTGGTGCTTATAATAGCTTCTGGCACATGGAAGGAATTCAAGAAAGGTTGAACGGATGGACACATTCCAATCTATATAAAACCCTGATACTTAATGCTGTATTATGCTCCTATGACTGATGGGAAGCCTTTGACCTTGATAGGCTATGGCAGGAGAATAAGAAGATAGGATTATCTTTGGAAAACCCATGCTGGTAGCAGCATGTCAAATGAATTTGCAGAGGACGGCAGATCTAGAGGCCAGGAAAACCAAGAGGGGGCAACTGTTCCTTGCCGGGGAAGATGATAGTCTAGATCAGCAGTAAGCAGGATGGAGAGGAAAGGCCCCTAATGAACCTGAAGCCACAGGCAGACCATCCACCCAAGACTTCAGAGCCAGAAGAGATCAGGGAAGGAAGGACACATTCCAAGAAGGGAGAGTTCTTCTCATTTCTGAGGATTAGACACAAGAAAGGCTAAAATAGTCTCTCCAATTAAATTTTTCGAGAATAATCTCTGATAAAATTATATCCTCGATGGGTTAGAAGAGTGGTGTCTTTGGAAAAAGGGCAAAGATTTTTGCATTGCCTAATGATGACGGGGATGAACATCCAAATACTATGGAAGTCATGACCAGGCTCTCTTGATAGTCAGAGAGACTGATTTCTCTGCAAGGAGAGAGACTGCTATCTGAAGGGTCATAGGCTGCTCTGTCAGACAGAGCTTCTAGCCTCCTCCACACTCTCTTGCATATGTATGACCATCTATGGCCAAGACTGGAGAGGCAGAACTAAAAGGTGGTGGTATTCATTCCAGCAAAACCTGGAAAGAAATTCAGAAGAAGCAGCCCATATCTAACTCAATGGCATTCATTTTTGTGTTCATTCATTCACTTAGCCAATCAGTCCATCAGAGAGTCATTCAACGAATGTGTACTGATAGCCTCCAAGGGGCCAGCCACAGCACTTCAAGCGAGGACCAATCTAGTCTCTGTCCACATGTTGCGAATGGCCTCGTGCTTCCTGCCTGTGTTCTTTGTACAAGACCATTTAAAAAAAATCAAATTATCATTATGTTTTAGAGTATTTTCTATTTGTTAGGAACTGGACATGTCTTGTACCATTTAATCAGCAACTCTAGGAGGCAATTATCATCACTCCCATTTGTCAAAGAGGGAAGCTCAGGTTCAGAGATGGGTAGGGATTTGCCAGAGACGAGGCAGGCTGTGATGCGGGAGCATGGACTTAAACCTAAGTCAGGTTTCCTTCCAAAGCTCTGGTGGGGTCCTGTGCAGCCTCATGCATCACGTGATGTGCCTTGAAGCCCTGAGGACAGTGCCTGCCTGGCTCTCGGTAAGCACTGTATGAGATTAGCTATCCTTGCTGCTGTTGTTAGTAACAGGTAAGTTACTTCATCTCTGAGTACAGCATCCTCCTCTTAAACGGATACACTAATGCATCACAGTTTTGATCAGAATGATGAAGACTTAAAGAGATGGAATGTAATGTGTCCAGTTTGCTGCCTGGCACATTGGGCGGTCAACTATGGCACCGTGGGAGTGCTTGGCCACAGCTAAAAGGAACCCTTAAAGCTCTGGAGGGCAATACTGGGCCTGGACACAGAAGGAGACCTTTGATGAGGCTGTTTTACTTCCCACACGTGGGGCTATATGTTAAGAAGGTCACAGCCATCTCCCACCGTTTTGTTGTCATGCCTCATTTCTTTCCTGCCAAGGGAGGGAAGGGGAGGGTGGAAGGAGGTGCTAGGTCACGAGGCCAGGAATAGCAATGCCCTCTGGAATGCCCCGTGGCAATCAGAGCTCCAGGCTTGGGGCCATTCCCGAAGACCTTTGCTGGCTACTGTCAAGGACGTCTCCCTCCTGCTAAAGGCTCCCCTGGGCTAGAAAGAGCTGACATGGCAGAAACCCAGTGAGTCCAGGCCAGCTGGGCATTGCCTCCAAAGGTGAAAGCGTACACACATTTAGTGAGGTCTCTGCTTCCCCTGCCTGTGTTCCCTGTTCTTACTCACATCACATTTCTAAAATGACCAGGGATCACTTGAGCCACAGAATACAAGGAAATTGACGTTTCAGAGGTCCAGCCACAGTCACTGGCTGTCTCTGTCCCTCTGACCAGACAATATCTAATGTCCGTGTCCAACAGTCATGGGGGTGGGGGAGGCTGGTTCAGGGCACAATGGAGGGGAGAGTGGGTCTGTGATGACCCCAACTCCCCCAGGCCCCTCCTGGGATAGAATAAGGCTGAACTCAGCCCTGGGACATCTGGCTCCATAAATCTAGTTGCCAGATCCACTCCTATGCCTTATGTTGGGGACCCCAGCCAGACACACACTTAGAGGGTTGTATCTGTGTTAAGGGCCAGCTTCAGGAGGCCTTTCTGAGTCTAGACAGTCATGGTCCACTTTACCTGCCTTGAGCAGCCCCTGAGGTGCTGAGAGAGCATGGAACTCTTGAACCTGACAGAGAGGGTGGAAGAGGGTTCCCAGGACAGTTCTGCTTCTCTGGGGAGTTACTTCCTTACGAAAATCATGCTGTCTCTGCGAGCCTCAGATTTTCCTATCTGTCCAAGGGGTGCATTAACAGCTACCTCCTCAGGATGGTGGGAGGAATGCATGGCAAGAGGCACTGAAACAGCTAGCAGGCATTAGTTGACTGGTTGTCATTGAGACAGTGCGGTACCATTCATTGGGCATTTACTATGTGCCAGACTCTGTTCTAAGCATGTGAGGAGTGATTAATAGTCTTAAGTAAGACTTATTGTTATAATTGATATATTTCCTTAAGTCCATTATACATTTCAGCTACGATGTCTTTGCACGGATTCTTACAACAAACCTCAGCGTTTTCTCAGCCATTTGATGTGGCCAACAGATCAGGGGCATCTAGGAAGGGCTAGGTCTTCACAGGTTGAGGGAACAGGGAGAACCAGATGGGGATCAGTTATGGTCCTCATCAGAGAGCTTAGAGTCAATGAAAGCAATAAAACAAGGGTATCCCTGACTACGAAAAAAAATAAAGGGTAGCATTTACTGCATTTCCAATTGAAGCCCACAATCATAAACACAGTTGTACAAATTGTGTATTTGTATTTATAAATCCACACACACACACACACACACACACACACACACACACACACACACAAGCTTTTACTATAATGGCTGTGTGCCAAAATCTATTCTAATCTACTCTTCTATTGTATTCCAGTGCATTCTGTTCTATCCTATTCCTTTTTTTTTTTTCCTTTTTGGATTCCAGGCTGTCACTTTCTATCCTCCTCTGTCCTATTTCATTCCAATCTGGGTCTATTTTGTTCCTTTCCATTGCATTCTATTCTATTATTTTCTATTTAATTCCATTCTATGCTCTTATGTTCTCTTTCATTTCTCTTAAAAACACTTGCTGTCTGGGGCACCTGGGTGGCTCAGTCAGTTAAGCCTCTGCCTTCAGCTCAGGTCATGATCCCAGGCATCCTGGGAATGAGCCCTGCATGGGGCTCCCTGCTCAGCGGGGAGCCTGCTTCCCCTCCTCTCCTCCCGCTGCTGTGTGCACTCACTTTCTCTCTCTGTCAAATAAATAAATTAAATCTTTTTTAAAAATGCTTGCTGTGAACCACTTAGTATTTTACAACCCGTTTAAATAGTTTTGACCCATCTTTCAAACAGTACTGATATAAAGAACCTAGTTATACACAGCTGAGAAACACTCTTGAAATGAAACCCTGGCTAACGCCAGAATCTTAACAACTAGTAAACAAGTAATTGGAGCCATTCTGGGTGCAGGGTGGGGACCTAGAACTGACTGTTTGGGCATCTCCACATTTCAAGTCATATACTAATTGGTGAGGACAATTTAGGGGTGAGATTGATTATGAAAAGCCCCATTCTCTGCTTTAAAAGGAAGGATGGGAGGGAGATCCTAAAATTTTTTTAATTAATTTTTTATTAATTCAGTTAAGTTGTGTGTGTTTGTGTGTATATACATATATGTATGTATATATGTATATATATATGTATGTGTATATGTATATGTGTATGTATATGTATATGTATAGAATAGAATGTATTTATATGTATATATGTACATATATACATATATACATATGAGGGCAAGAATTGTCTTGTTTCCTGTTGTATCCCCAGCCTTAGCACTAGGCTTGGCACACAGTAGACATCATGTGTATATATATATATATATATATGTATGTATATGTGTATATATATATATGCATATGCATATGTATGTATACATATATGATGTCTACTGTGTGCCAAGCCTAGTGCTAAGGCTAGGGATACAACAGGAAACAAGACAATTCTTGCCCTCATAGAAATTGAAGCAAATGCCCACCGCACTGGGTACTAAAGCATCTTACCCACAGAATCACGTTAAACCCTCATAGTTCCCCTGAGAGACAACTGGGCTTTTATTCATTTTTACAGTTCAGGACACGGGCTCAGAAGTAGCCTACGGTCATGCAGTGATACACAATAGAGCTGGGATTTAAACCCAGGTTGCTAGAACCCAGATTCTTTACTTCCAGCTGGAACAATCTGGGGAGAGGAATCAGAAGAGGTTTCTGAGATACAGCTATCCACAGTGGTAAAGGAAAGCCCTTTGCCTCACAAACAAACAAACAAAAAAACCAGGTGAGTGTGAACAAAATGAACAAAATGGGAGAGGGGAGGTAGGCTGGAGCGACAAAATGTGCTGGGAGAACACGGAAGAGCCAAATTTTACTAGAGCAGAGAATCTCCGTGGTGCTTTCAAGTTACAGTGAGCGGAGAGAGGGGAGGAGGAAGGCAGCTCAGCTCCCTCTACAGCATGTCCGGCGTGAGTCCAAGCTGAAGGGCAGGGCTGACAGGCTGCTGGCTGGGATTAAGCTTTAGCCCGGATGTGGGAAAGGCACAGCTCATGGCAGGAAACAATTGCTTCTTCGGAAGCATACATCTAGACATGGCTGTCTCCCCAAGGGGGAAAAAAAATTTTTTTTTATCTGAATTAAAATGATGTCCACATAAATAAATTCCTCCCACTTGGATCACTAACAAAGCACTCCCTCATTCCCAATTTCATGGATGCCCTCACCCGGCCTGTGAGAAAGGCAAGAAAAGAAGATTAGTTTCTCTCCTGGATGACAGGGAGATGAAGACACGGGGGTGGGGAAGGGGTAAAGACCCAGCCTCACCCAGAACTCTGGGACAGCCCTGTGCTTCCTCTCCCCAAGGAACCCATCCCCCGTTCCTGCTAGGAAAATGGAGCAGCACAAACACTGACTCCTGGAATCCTGAGGTGTCTGCTGCTCAGTCTGAGGCACAGCCCCAGAAAGGCATGAGGGAGAAACTTCATCAAAAACAAAACAAGGGCGACTGAGTGGCTCAGTGGGTTAAGCCTCTGCCTTCAGCTCAGGTCATGATCTCAGGGTCCTGAGACTGAGCCCCGCATCTGGCTCTCTGCTCAGCAGGGAGCCTGTTCTTCCTCTCTCTCTCTCTGCCTGCCTCTCTGCCTACTTGTGATCTGTCAAATAAATAAATAAAATCTTTAAAAACAAACAAAACAAACATACAAAAACCCTTTTTGAAGAGATTCAGAGACATTTCCCTTCCCCATTGGTGACTGTGAACTCAGCCCAATCCCGAGTGTGAAGAAACTGACTTCAACCTATGCACAAAGGAGCTTTTCTAAGATGAGGAATTGGGGAGTGAGTAGAAGAAGATCAAGGGAGCTGTTATTCATCGAGTTCTACAACATGCCACGTGTGCATGGTAGAGAAGGAAAACTTACCACAGGCTAGGCACTGGGGTTCCCATGGCAAAGGTAAAGTAGCTGAGGCTTAGAAGTTCAAAGACTTGTCAAAGTCATCTAACTAATGAGTCAAAGGGGTTGGATTCAAACTTAGTTTGGTGCATACACAAAGCCCAAGTTCATCTCACTGTACACTCATGTCCTTTGATTATGATATAATGGGAACTCTAGACCATGCTAAACTAGAACAAAAAGGGAGAAGTATAAAAGAGGAAGAAGGAAGGGGAGAGGAAGGAAGAGAAATCAGTAATACTGTTTCTCCCATGACTACTCCCATTCCAGGATTGCTACTGTAACGCAGACCGTCCCTCTCCCTTTCTAAATTGGTTTCACATTCAACAACGTACTTGATGTTGTGAAGAAGAGGGAATGCATCCCACTTCCTCTGCGTGTAAGAGATGGGGATATTGAAGTTCAGAGAGGTTAAGTAATTAGTGATGAAGAGTCATCTACAAACCTGAATGGAACTGAGTTCACAAAGTTTTAGCTTGAAAAAAAGGGAAGACTTTGAGCAATTTTCCTTGGAATGCTTTCACAGTATGCATCACAGTAAGAAAACATTTTTTTTTCCTTTTTTTCCCCAGCTTCACTGAGGTATAACTGACAGATAATATTACACATATTTAAGACCCCTTCTCTACATACTATTGGTGAGAATATGACCTGGTGCAGCCGTTATGGAAAACAGTACAGAGTTTCTCAAAAAATTACACATGGAAGTATCGTAGGACCCAGTGATCCTATTTCTGGGTTCATATGCAAAGGAAAGGAAATCACTATTTCAAAGAGTTATCTGGATCCTTATCATGTCCTTGCAGCATTATCCACAATAGTTAAGACAAGGAAGAAAATGGTTTTCAATGGGACTCAGTCCACATACTCACATACATACACACACACACACCAACATTTCTGAAACAAGGCTTGTCCTCACTTTCTGCACTGCATTCTGATACTCCCCTTTCCATCTATCCCATCCCATTCCATTTTGCTGCAGAAAATGTTGGTCCCAAGTCCGTATATGGATTTAATATCTTAGTAATGAGTCAAATGCGGGAGTGACTTTCAGGGCATAAAAGTAGGAGCAGTCGCTCACAGGATCCAAAGGAATCCCACATGGAAGAAAAAATAGATTTATGCTTCACTGCTGGAAATGGCAGAACTATGACCAAAGACTGGAAAATACATGAACACAAAATTTAGGTCAAAATAAAGAGGTCTTTCCAAATAGGCAAAACTGTCCAGAAATAGAAAGATCGCCTTGGGAAGTAGTAAGCTCCCTGGAACGGGAGCTATGCAAGTTATCCTGAAAATCAGTTGACAAGTATGCTGTCGATGGAATGGAAGGTGACCTCTAAGTTTCTTTCTAGGTCCAAAATGCAATTTAATGTCTTTTTCTCATTTTTAAGCTGTGACAGCAGCCATCACAGGAAATTTTGTCTTTGATGTCAGAGTCAGAGAGCACAGAGGGGAAATAGAGATGCCGAATGTTGGCTCCACCGGCAAACGGGAGGATATAATACACCTCTCTCCAGTCTAAGAAAATAGAGAAAATGAGGAGCAAAATAGCACTCTAGGGGAGGAATTCCAGGTAGAAAACAGTATAGGAAGTCAGAAAAACGGCAGGATGTGTTTTAGCCCCCATTCTTTCTTTTCTCATTGTAGGACATGGGGCCAGCTCCACTCCTCCCATCTATGCAGCAGGGATACAGCTGAACTACATCTCTAAAGACTATTGCAATGCTCCATTTCTAGGTATTCCTGGTGCCTTAAACCTGGATTCCCTTGTCCCTGCTCATAATCCAGCTCAGCAGCCGAGGAAGGTAATGGGAAGAATGAGGAGTGACTTAGCTGCACCTTGGAGGGAAGAAGGAAGGAACAATTATGGCTCATCCCCATGGCCTTATGCTGACTTAGAGAGACTCATCCCATCAAATGTGTGGGTCATGGAGTTCAATTCATTAATTTTGGTGGTGGAGGGAGGCTGACAGGCCTGGTGCTGACATGAATAATGATGGATCACCAGGAGAGGGCCCAGGAAAATCTGCAGCTTAATCAGACCCAGAGAGCCTCCTCCAGCATTAATGTAGGCCAAGTGCTTTCTAGCCAATCAGACTCGATTTCAATTTAATGTTGCAAATTGTTACCACGCAGCTCAGCCTCTCAACCACAACTCAGACTCAAACTGGGTTACTCATTTGTTCCCTTTCCCTGCTCATTTGGAACCACCTGCCTGGTCATTGTCTTTGCTTCAGCTCGCAGCAGGGGAGGTGGCTGGACTGTAGTAGCAAGAATTCACAGAAGACCCCACAGAGTCCGGAGCCAGCCTCCACACTCCACCACTTTGCACTCTTGTTTCTAAACCCTGTTCTCTGCCTGCTTATAAATACCTGCTGCTTCTGAATAGCCAGCAGAATAGAATCCAAGTCTTTAGCCTCAGACTTTTCTACTCTTTTCACCACCACACTTCCCCAAGCAACCTGTGTCTCAGTCACATTACATCACTTCACTCCCAAAAAAGTGCTGTGGTCTCAGATCTCGAAGCCTCTGTGCATCTGCATGCGCTGTGCTCTCTGGAACACCTTTATTTGCTCCCCTCTGTTCTCCACCTCACCCACACCCACCATCCTTTAATCCAGAGGATGCTGGCCAGAAAAAAAGCAAATGCCAAACAAGCAGATCCTTCAGAGCCAAGGATTATCTATTTCACTTTTTTTTTTTTTCCCAGAGTAGACACTCAGTATACGTAGAATCAATGAATTAATGAATGCATGACTTTGGGCAAAGCATTTCACCTACCCATTCCTCTGTTTTCTCAGATGTAAAAGTAATAAAACTAGCTCCCACACATGTATTATCATGACTGCTCATGAAGGACACTTTCTTCTTTGGTCCTTCGCCTTCCCAGTGCCTTTGTGAGACCTCCCCATGTGAAATTATCAATGTCACATTTGAGAGGGATAAGAAGGAAGGAGGGGCACACTGTTGGTGGGAATGCAAACTGGTGCAGCCACTCTGGAAAACAGCATGGAGGTTCCTCAAAAAGCTGAAAAGAGAGCTACCCTACAATCCAACAATCACACTACTGGGTATTTACCCTAAAGATACAAATGTAGTGGGGCGCCTGGGTGGCTCAGTGGGTTAAAGCCTCTGCCTTTGGCTCAGGTCATGATCCCCGGGTCCTGGGATCAAGCCCCACATTGGACTCTTTGCTCAGTGGGGATCCTGCTTCCTCTCTCTCTCTCTGCCTGCCTCTCTGCCTGCTTATGATCTCTGTCAAATAAATAAATAAAATCTTTTTTTAAAAAGATACAAATATAGTAATCCAAAGGGGCACATGAATCTGAAAGTTTATAGCAGCAATGTCCACAATAGCCAAACTATGGAAGAACCTAGATGCCCATCAACAGATGAAAGGATAAAGAAGATGTGGTACACACACACACACTGTAATAATATGTAGCCATCAAAAGAAACGTAATCTTGCCATTTGCAACAATGTGGATGGAACTAGAGGGTATTAAGCTAAGCAAAGTAAGTCAGTCAGAGAAAGATAATTATCATATGATCTCTCTGATATGAGGAATTTGAGAGGCAGGACGCAGGGTTGTGGGGGTAGGGAGGGAAAAAAAGAAACAATATGGGAATGGGGAGGGACACAAACCATTAGAGATTCTTAATCTCAGGAAACAAACTCAGGGTGGCTGGGAGGTGGCAGGGAGTAGGGATAGGGTGGCTGGGTTAAGGACATTGGGGAGGGTATGTGCTATGGTGAGTGCTGTGAAATGTGTAAGCCTGATGATTCACAGACCTGTACTCATGGGGCAAAAAATACATTATATGCTAATTAAAAAAAAGAAAAGAAAAAGAAGGGACGAAGGGATTTTTCACTTAGTTATTAGGCAGAATGAGAGGTGGGCCTTTGATCTAAACAGGAACCAAGACATGAGGCTGAATTCTTCAGTTGAAGTCAGTCTAAATTAGTAGTACAGTAGTTTGGGGAAATATGCTTTTTCAGCACCAGGGACAGCAACCCATGTAGTTCCTAAACTTCAGATAGGTATTGCTAAGGCAGCTCATCTGTTAAACTGAAATGGGCTTCAAAGACCTTATAGTGCCTCAAAGTATGTGGGTGTATATGCAGAACTGGATGCCACTTTCATAGTGCCTAATTTGTTCAGGAGTTGTCTATACAGGCAAAGATTTTCCCAGTAAGTGCCCAGCCAAGCTTCCTACTTAAACACTGTGGACTTGAAAGTCAAAAATAAAAAAAAAGGAATACCACATTACTTCTTTTAAAATGTCTCCCATGACTCTCTTCTCATTCTTACCTCTGCTTTCCATCTTTACCACCATCTGTAGCCCTAAAGTGTGCATTTGACTGGAAATGTATCACTCAAGGCACCTGTGGTGGATTGAAATTGGTTAGGAGTTCATGGTTCCATCCAATTTCAGCTAGCAGCAGGCAAGGAGGGGAAAATGTTCAGTTACAGGCAACCCAATACTTTTCGCTTTTGTTAAAACAAAGTTTGGTAAGAAAGGTTATTGTTTTGGTCATGTTCTTTTTCTCCCCCTCCCCCTCCTCCACTTCCTCCCCCTCCTCCACTTCCTCCCCCTCCTCCACTTCCTCCTCTTCCTCCACTTCCTCCCCCTCCTCCACTTCCTCC
>NC_081565.1:16668993-16684672 GCF_022355385.1 Mustela nigripes | reverse complement strand
TCCCCCTCCTCCACTTCCGCCTCTTCCTCCTCCCCCTTCTCTTCTCCGTCTCCTCTTCTCCTCCTCTTCTTTCTTCTTTCCCTCTAGAGAACTTTTCCCCTTCAGAATTATTTTGCTGAAGACTTTCATGAAGTCTTTTAGGATATGTCCTGAATAATATCCTTCTTGGGAGAGGGAGATACAATATTTTTTCTAAGAAACAAAGAATACCATCAACACTTTTTTTGACTAGCATTATCCTAGCCTTTTACTTAAACACTTGGGACTCTAAAATCTGGGGGCGGGGGGGGGGGGGACACCACATCACTTCTCCTAAAACGTTTCTCATGACTCTCACCAGATGATTTCATCATAAAGGAACCAGGAAACCACATAAACAAGATAGTAAATCTGGGCTTAGGGATGCCTAGGGTCTCGTCTAGGAGTACAGAATAGTATTTATGTCATTAGGATCCGTTATTTGCTTTTGCTGGTGGTAGACATAGCCATAGGATATGATCTCCAAACTTTAAAAACCCCTAATTTCATCACCCCCCTCACACACACTGTGGTTGATTTTTTTAAGTGTCCTTAGCGTCTCTTTCCTACTCTTTTGTAACAAGGACCTACTTTTCCTTTGAGAAACTAAATGATACCCCATTCAACACTTGATATACATGGTCTGGCTCTGGATTACCTGAGTCTAGGTTCAGGAATGGCCACCTGACCCAGGGTTGACCCGTTGGCACATGACAGTGTCTTATTTGGAGTTTGTAGTAGGCAGAATAATGCCCCAAAGATGCTTGCATCTTTATCCCTGGAACCTGTAAGTATGTTAGTTTACATGGCAAGGGAGAATTAAGGTTGCAGACAGAACTAAAGCTTCTAACAGTTAACTTTCTGATGGGTAAGTGGTCGTTGATTATACAGATGAGCTGAGTATAATCACAAGTGTCCTTACAAATGGAAGAGGAAGACAGAGAAAGAAGTAAGGATGATGAGGTCTGAGAACTCAGCTCACTTTTATTGGTTTTGTAGGTGGAAGAAGAGGCCACAAATCAGGGAAAGTCGGAAGCCTCTATAGGATGGAAAGGCAAGGACACAGATTCTCCCCTAGAGCCACTGGAAGGAACACAGCCCTGCCACTGACAGTGATGATAACCCACTGAGAAGCATCTCAAATGTATGAACTATAAAACCAAAAGAGAATAGATTTGTGCCATTTTAGGTCACTAGGTGTGTGGTAATTTATTACAGCAGCAACAGAAAACTAACACAGAATGAGATACATGAGAAAATGATAGTCTTCCCAGGAACTTTGGTTCAAAACAAGAAGCACCCTCTTTCCTTCCTGGGGGTCCTAAAGTATCAGATAATCTTATCATGACCTGGGGAGAGTGTGCTCAAGAATGAAACCTATCCAGAGGACACTGGAGGTAGGGAATAGATACATACTCCTGATGATGCTGTGTGGACATTTTGATCTAACCATTCCTGCACTAAAGGTAGCCTTAGTTACTTCAGTTCCTTGTGGAGTTAAAGACCTTGTTTGTCCTTTAGCCAGTTTGAGTTGGATTTATATCACTTGCAAATTTAAAAAAAAAAAAATCCCAACATAGGCACAGTGGAGAAAACACCACTTCTTGAAATATCCTATTCCAAATTTGGGTACTTTTGTTATTGTGTCTTTTTTAAAATAGACCTAGAATCAGCTGCCATGTGGCTTTCTCCCCATTCCTTCTTATGTCCTAAGGCCACACAAGACAAATTTAACTCCCACCTCTCCTTAAGAGATATTGAGGATTTGAAATAATAATCTCCACCAGGATCCCCAAGTGTTCTCTTCTCCAGGCTAAGTCTTCCTAGTTATTTTCAGAATTGTGGTAATACGGTTCTGAAGGCTTTTACTACCCTGTGGTTAATCTTCCCTGGGAGCACTCATTTCTCATCATGATTTTTTAAAGGATAATACCACAACAAACACAATATTCCAGGAAATGACTAGCCAAATCAGAATAACCTTGTTTTGGGTGAGACCCCTTTTATTATTTTTTTTTTTTTTTACGAAATCAAAGTTCAAAAAAAAAAAAGTTTTTGTTGTTGTTGTTGAACACCATTACTCCATTCAGCTTATCATCCAGTAAAATCCACATCTGCTTTTTCTAGCTGCTGCTGAGCCGGTTGTCTGACCCTTTCTGCACACACTCACACCCTACACACCTTCCTCATTTACTTATGAATAACGTTTTGGAGTACACAGAAGTCCTTCCAGTTACACCTATTGAATTTCATCACATAGAGAAGCAGGTAATGAGTAAAAGACAGGATTTCGACTCAGGCAAACCTAGATTCCAATCTGGGCTTTACCAATAACAGCCACCCGCATAATCCGTTGCTAGCCTAGCTCCTTCAGGATAAAACAGTAATAGTACCTTCCACAGAGGGCTGTTGTAGAAATAAACAAGATAATATACAGAGAATTTCTGGCATCCTGTCTGGTGTATACTATGCTGTCAGAAAATGGTACCTATTACTCTATTCAATCAGAAAAAAAATAGGTCAGAGCTTTCAAGCTCAGGACTGTCCTCTTCCATGTGTGCCAAAGGAAATGTTAGGGCAGGAAGAGAGACAAAGAAAGACCAGGGGGTAGGATAGGGGAGCTAGGGGGAAAAGCAATATAATTAGCCTTCCAGTATTCTGGGTTTACATCCAAAGTCAAAGACCAGTGCTCTTAGAAAACAAGACATTCAAGCTTCCCTAATCCTGGACGTGTTACACTAAAGAGTTCTGTCTTAAAAATGGCACCTGGTGCATGTGCCCCTTTGGATCACTACATTTGTATCTTTAGGGTAAATACCCAATAGTGCAATTGCTGGGTCATAGGGCAGTTCTATTTTCAACATTTTGAGGAACCTCCATGCTGTTTTCCAGAGTGGCTGCACCAGCTTGCATTCCCACCAACAGTGTAGGAGGGTTCCCCTTTCTCCGCATCCTCGCCAGCATCTGTCATTTCCTGACTTGTTGATTTTAGCCATTCTGACTGGTGTGAGGTGACATGCACCCGAATGTTTATAGCAGCAATGTCCACAATAGCCAAACTATGGAAAGAACCTAGATGTCCATCAACAGATGAATGGATCAAGAAGATGTGGTATGTATACACAATGGAATACTATGCAGCCATCAAAAGAAATGAAATCTTGCCATTTGCAACAACGTGGATGGAACTAGAGCGTATCATGCTTAGCGAAATCAGTCAAGCAGAGAAAGACAACTATCATATGATCTCCCTGATATGAGGAAGTGGTGATACAACATGGAGGCTTAAGTGGGTAGAAGAAGAATAAATGAAACAAGATGGGATTGGGAGGGAGACAAACCATAAGTGACTCTTAATCTCACAAAACAAACTGAGGGTTGCCGGGGGCAGGGGGTTTGGGAGAAGGGGGTGGGATTATGGACATTGGGGAGGGTATGTGATTTGGTGAGTGCTGTGAAGTGTGTAAACCTGGTGATTCACAGACCTGTACCCCTGGGGATAAAAATATATGTTTATCAAAAATAAAAAATTAAAAAAAAAATGGCACCTGGTAGGCAGAAAGCAAAGAGATTTCTTTCAAACCCATTAAGTAAATTCCTGGAACGTCATACACTTATGGGAGAAATCAAGGTGCTCAGCATCTGAAGCTTCAGAACGAAAACTTTAGGAAGGACTTTGGTAACATCTGAGCCAATCTCTCCCCCTCTACATAAGGAACATAGCCTTGGACCGTGAGGGTGTTTTGCTCAGCTTCTACCAACAGATGTTTCTGAATCAAGGAAAAGTTGAAGTTTTATTTGTTTGTTGGTTTGGTTTTGTTTTCTCATCTGGACCCAAACTTCCTGGGCCAACAGGCCATAAAAGCAGCTCATTTGAGTTTGTGTTTCTCCAGAAGAAATTTGGAAAGCAAGGATTTGAGCACGTGTGGCTATCTGGAGAGGGATTATAGGGTAACCCAGGTAGGAGATGGAGAAAGGAGGCAGGGGAGGGAAGGAAGCCGAGGAGGGATGGTTCTTTATGCCAGTCAGATGTTACAGTGGGCAACAGGAAAGAGGTGGATCCTGCTAATGTGCAAGGGTTGTGGAGTACGTATTAACCAACCCCTCCCCAACAGTCATCAGTTAAGAGTGAGGTCTGATGGGGCCGCCTGGGTGGCTCAGTCATTAAGCATCTGCCTTCAGCTCAGGTTGTGATCTCAGGGTCCTGGGATCGAGCCCTACATGGGGCTCCCTGCTCCATGGGAAGCCTGCTTCTCCCTCTCCCACTCCCCCTGCTTGTGGTCTCTCTCTCACTATGTCTCTGGCAAATAAATAAAATCTTAAAAAAAAAAAAAAGTGAGCTCTGATGGTGCTGGGGCACTCTAGCCTGCTCAAGGGTGGGCAGAAAGGCACCAAGCTGCCACAGAGACTTTAGCCAGTATCATAGTTGCTGGCAACTGGAAGATGGGTCAGCATTCGTGAAAAGGAATGTGCGAAGGGGTTCTGAGCTGAATCCCAACGGTGGCTGCTACAAAATTCAAATAATCATGAGGCAGAGTTTCCACATGGACCTCAAGCTACCCATCAGTAGACCAACCAACCCGCAAACCAATTAACAATAATATATATATACATCTGTGTATATATATATATATATATATATAGAGAGAGAGAGAGAGAGAGAGAAATATTTACATATAGACAGAGAAAATAGTCAAGCTTTTGATGACTTTGCTGATACAAGTAGCCACGTTCCTATACAACAGTTCTCAGGAATCAGAAATAATTCTAGGTAACACAGGTAAGAATTCCACCACTATTTTAATGGGTAAGAAATTTCCTCATATCCTGAGGTTCTTGCATGCTAATTTCTGTCTGGAATACTCCCTGTCAACCTCAATGTTTCAAGAATCGTCTCAAAGGCCATCTCTTCCATGAGATTGGCTCCAAGGGCTAAACGAGCTAATCTAACATGCTTAACTCCCAGTGACCCACACCAGATACCCCCAAGGTGCCAGACATGACAGTGTACACACATCCCTGCACTTGCACATCCGTGAGCTTCAAGCCAACCATATTTTCCCATCGAGATGTTATGGAAACTTGCCAACAATTCAAGCTGTTCTAAGTGACTGCCCAAAGCTAAGACAGAGAAAAAGGAAGGATCTATAACTTCGTTCCTCCCCAAATGGCATGTTCAAAGCAAAAAGGAAGCATGCACATTACATACAACATGCACATACAGAAGCCTAGAAACTATCGGCTTAAGAGATAGATCTTTACCCACTTCCTCATCTAGTTATATTTTAAGTTAAAACATGGGGAGAAATGGGGCAAGTTAGGTGTTCTTGCACTGATCCACACTGACCTTTTCCTAATAGAGTTAAAAAAAGAGCCTCCCTGGTCCTCCGAGTGTGACAGTTACTGACAGTGCTATGGTGATGTCAATTAAAATGCCCCTGTGTTAGAATGCGGTCAGCAAAGCTGGCGAGGACCGTGCAGGCGCTTCCTCATTAGCACCTACCCTGACCTGAGTCTACCACCTAGAAAGGAGGTTGGCTTTAGTGTGCACTTTTCTCTTTTTCCTTTCCTGTCTCCTTTTCTTTTTCCCCCTTTATATTTTTCTTTTGGTTTTGCTTTAAGATCCCTTTTGTCCACTGCAGTAATACATCGTGGTCGATAGATCACTGATGATGACATAAGTGGGGAAAACCTTCAGAAGAAACGGGATATTTGCAGAGTCCCAATGTCTCTCTACCAAATATTTATTAGTGATGGTGGTGGTTTCAACAAATATTCACACATTCCTTGGCACACTTCCCTCCAGGAGACAGATCTTAATCCCCTGCCCCCTGTGCCTGCTGGACTTAGTCCCTTGCTTCTAACAGGGCATGGAAAAAGAACAACTTTAGAGTGGAGAAACTTGGCAGACAACACCTTCACATGATCTGTCCTAGGTCTTATTGATAGCACGTATCTCCTGATGTGATGATGTTGAAAGGCCACTTACATTTGTGGTGTTTTTCCTCTGAATTTATAATCTCAATCTGATTATGACAGAGCATCAGATGAACCCAAATTGAGGGATATCCCACAAAATATCTGATCACTACTCTTTAAAAATATCAAGGTGATAAGTAAAAAAAAAAAAGCCTGAGGAGGAAGAAACTTAAGGAGACGGGACCACTAAAGGCGGTATGGTACCCGGGATTGGATTCTGGAACAGAAAAGGAGTATCAGTGGAAAAATTCAGGCCAAAGGAATAAAATGTTTAGCTAACAGTGTTGTATCAATGTTAATGCCACAGTTTTGAAAAATGCCTCGTGGTTAAGAAAGATGATGACAGGAGGGGACGCTCGTTAAAGGCTATATGGGAATTCTCTGTATTTTCTTTTCTTTTCTTTTTAAGATTTTATTTATTTATTTGACAGACAGAGATCACAAGTAGGCAGAGAGGCAGGCAGAGAGAGAGGAGGAATCAGGCCCCCTGCTGAGCAGAGAGCCCGATGTGGGGCTCGATCCCAGGACCCCGAGATCATGACCTGAGCCGAAGGCAGAGGCTTTAACCCACTGAGCAACCTAGGTGCCCCTCTCCGTACTTTCTTAACGATTCTTTCATAAACCTAAAATTGTGTCAAAATAAAAAGTTAAAAAGCACACAAACAAACAATAAACAAACAAAAACAATGCTTCTCTCCATAATGGTGTAGAAAGCCTTGGGATAGGAGAGCAGACAGCTGGTTCCTGGCTTCAGCTTGCTCACAGACTCTGGCCTTGCAGAATTCCCCTCCCAGAACACAGTCCCTCCGTCTGTTCCCTGATGCAGGGTAGAAGGGGTTAAATGGTTTTCCAGCCATGATCAGTAGTGCAGAACTTTGGTGCTATGCAGGGGTGAACAACAACAAACAGATCCTGTGTCCTGTCTCTACCCCTCCAAGCCCCCAGCCAGAGCAGACCCATGTCGGTGTATCAGGCGTCCATGTAACATTTCATCTGATGAAAGGTTTCTGGTGTAAAATGTTGAAAAGTACCAGAATAGATCATTTACAAGCTTCCTTTCTAAACTTACATTCATCCTCCTCCGCCACATCTTCCTTGAATTAACTAAGAACGACTTCAATACTCCCATCCCTCTCCGGGAGGTTTCTGTGGGCGGGAGCCAGGTCTGTTTACCTGTGTTGATCAGTCCTCGGGCTTTGTCGTGGGACAGAGTAGTCAGTACCAGTGGCACCAGGTGAACTGGTGCCAAGTCGCATGCTAGGAATGTACTAAACTCTTGTAAAGTGAGTGTGAAACACATCCCTGACCCCAGAGTCTTGTTAATATCACCTACTACCAAGAGATCTTGACTAAGACACAGAGTTGTAAGTTATGGGCTGATGTCCCCATTCATACCACATTTAAGACCTGAATCAAATTTTCCCTTCTTCTAGGAAGCTCCCCTTGGTCCCTCCAGCTGGAAGTGACCTCTTCTTCCTCTGTGTTCCCCCCCGCCTCTGGTGTGTGCCTCTGACATGGTGCTACCTTGTTTTCCCTGAACACTTTACCTAGCGATCCTACCCGAAGACACACTAGCCTGCAGAGCTCACCACAGTGCTCTGCACATAGGAGATGTTCCAGGAACGCTGAAGGGGTGAGTGAATGAGCTCTAAGCCTCCTTGTTTCAAGTTCAAAACAAGACTCTGGCAGGCCGAGGTTTGAATCCAAGCTCTGCCAGTTCCTAGAGTATCAACAACTCAGACAAGTTACTTAATGTCCCTGGAGCCACGATCTCGAGTCAGCCTCTGGCTATTAAATGCTATAGTGCAGATCTGCACAACTCCAGGGGTCGAACACAGTACTTGACAGGATGGGTGCGTGTTCAAGAAATATTGGTTGAACAAATAACTAAATGGTAGCCTCTCTGAGCTTCGGTTCCTTTAACTGTAAAATAATACAAATGCCTACCTTGCATCACTGTAGTGAGATTAAACAGCAGAGCACAGTTGTGCATTCAGCAGGACGCCTGGTGCATGGCAATTGCTCCATAAATGTTTGTTTCCCTTCCAGTCTTTCCCCATCAGGCATTTTCTCCAATGAGGGACTCACTTAAGCACTTCTCCCAACCATGTGCTTCATTACAGAGGCCAAATTAAGAATCCAAGGTGCTTACATTTGAGAAAAAGCAAAAGATGCTAGACCATGGGGTGCAGCATGGGGTATAATGTATTCACAGTAGCTCAGCTCAGAAAACATCCAGGCCCCCAGTTGAGAGACTAACACAGCACTATTAGCATAACAGGTGTCTTTGCTACAAGAATGACACTTTAAAGACAAATCCCCCCAATGCATTCTCCAAACACAGGAGTGCATATTTAATTACACTTAACGCCACCTTTTCCCAGCCAGCTCTGTGCTTGGAGGGGACACAAGACTCTACCAAGTTGGGAAGACTTTTAGAGAAATGGCTGGGATCCAGAACTGTTTCTTAGTTCCAATGCCCCAAGGAAAAATGTCAACACTGGTGCTTCAAGGAAGGAGCTGTGGGCTTTCTTTGTGTGCTTGGAAAACACCTAGCTGACAAAGACGACCATGGAATGGGAAGAGTGGAACACACTGGGACCCGTGAGAGCTGAGGTTCAGTGGGAGCAAGGTCCTGTGCTGGTCTCCACTACAGATTATTTCCAGTACACTAAGCAAACAAAATGGTGTCCACATAAACCATTCCAATTTTTATAGAAGGAAACTGAGGTTAGGAGGATTTGAGTCTTTTTCCCAAGGTCACACAGTTAATGACTAAGGGGTTTGGAGTTGAACTGAGACCTAGCTACTCCCCAGGCTATCTGCCTTCCTCATTTGCTGTCCCAACAGCTTTCACTTAGTGGACATGTGCTCGCGGATGTGCATTCTACACATCATCTCATTGAATCCTTCTCCCATTTAGCAGTGTTTTCTCTATTTTACAAAAGAGAAAACTGAGGCTGAAATAAATTAATTAACTTGTCCAAGGTCAAAAGGAGAGGTAATATAAATCTGGGATTTAAATGCAAATGTATCCATTTTTTATCCTCAATGTCACACTAGCTTGCTTCGTGAATTTAAAGAAGCAAATTCCTGTCAGTGGGCATTGGTTTTCGTCATTTTAAAAATGAGGGTCTTGGGGCGCCTGGGTGGCTCAGTGGGTTAAAGCCTCTGTCTTCGGCTCAGATCATGATTCCAGGGTCCTGGGATGGAGCCCCCGAGCCCCGCATCAGGCTCTCTGCTCAGCGGGGAGCCTGCTTCCCTTCCTCTCTCTCTGCCTGCCTCTCTGCCTAGTTGTGATCTCTGTCTGCCAAATAAATAAATAAAATCTTAAAAAAAAAAAAAAAAGAGGCTCTTGGGATGTCTGGGTGGCTCAGTCAGTTAAGCCTCTGCCTTCGGCTCAGGTCATGATCCCAGGGTTTTGAGATCAAGTCCCACATTGGCGGGGGGGAGGGTCCCTGCTCAGTGGGGAGTCTGATTCTCCCTCTGCCCAGCTGCACTTGCTCCCTCTCTCTTTTTCTGACAAATAAATACAATCTTAAAAATAAAATAAAGGTCTTATAAGCATAGATCAAACTTCTTTATACCCCTAACATGCCATGATTTTCTGTGCTTCTCTGACTTGAGCTCTTGTCTCTTTGCTACCTCAGGGCATCCCTAACCTCTTAATGATCCCCAAGGGATGCTGATATAGTTGGTAAAAGGAGTTTTGGCTTTACTATTGGGTCGCTGGGTGATCACAGACATGATAAACCTCTCTAAGCTTCCACCATGGCTACTAATACTAATAGCTCCAGTGTCAATGCCTCAATAACGAAGAATGGTTTTGAAGATCAAGTGCATCAGTTGATGTTTGATTATCTTGTAACTGTCAAAGTACTGTACAAATATTAGTTAGCATCATCATCATTATTATTATTGCCGTTGTTGTTGTTCATAAGGTGCAATGCATTCATTGAGGGTAACTTCTGTGTCAACATAGAGCTGGCTCGTGAAAGCATAACTGGCCCTCACTGGCCCCCACACGAGAATCCCTGTGGTCTACAAGATCCACTCTTGGCAAATCCTCACTCGGATATTAACAGACATTTTTAAATGGTTACTTGAAACATTTTAATCGGAAGATGAGGAGGTTTTGCTATAGCAAAGAAGCTAGAGACACAGACCATGGCCTCTCACAACCCAGGGTTCAAGCCTGAACTCCATCACTTCTAACCAAAGAGCCTGCAGTTATGAATAGATTAGGTAAGATGCTGTGCCTGACACCTTAAAAACTCAGAAGATGATACTGTCATTAATACCGAAATGTTACCCAGGCCCCACACGCAGCAACCAAAAGGATGGGCCGTGCACATGGACTTGGAGAAGCGGGATGGGCAGGGGGGCTTGGGTGTTCCTTTTCAAAGCCCGTCCCCGCCACGACCTGCTCGATTACATACCCTTTCATACAGCGGTAAAGGGTGAAAAACACATTTGTTTAAAATCCATCTGCTTTTTATAACTTCCAGAGACCAAAATCTGCACGGGCAGCAGTTCTCCGCTGCTCCTAATTAATTCCTAAACAAAGACCGCTCCGGCAGCCGCACACTTTATGAAGCCGGTTGACCTCCTGATGCAGAAATGATGACACAGATGGTGTTACTGTTTCACAAGCTCATTTTTCACTTTGTACCACTTGGTCAGGCCAGCCGTGTCTTTACCTTCTGAGGAGCAGGGGGTGGCCCCCGGGGTGGCTCTGAGACCCCCGCTGTCACCTCCCTTGGCTGCTGGCCTTTTCCCAACAGCAGCGTGGGGTGGAACAGACCAGAAAACCATCAGCTTGGACTTGGACGGGTCAAAGAGATTCCCCAGTTGACGAACCTCTCATCCACAGGGTGTTTCTGAGGACACCAGCAATAATCGTCACAGTCACCACGAACTGAGCATCTACTATGTGCCAGGTGCAATCCCCAGGATTCTACTCTCTTATCTCGTTTCATTCAATGCGATCTTTGAAGATATAAGTGACAGTCCTCAGTTTATAGCCCAATAAACAGGAGGAGATACAAAGAGAAGGTTTGTACCCTACGGCTCCCATTCACAGAACACTTCCCCATTACCTCGCTGAGGTTTCACTCACCGCTGTGAGGCTCTGACTGGTTAGACAACTTGTTCCCGGTCACAAAGGCAGAAGGGAGAGAAAGAGAAACCTAGTGAGCTGTGGGTCTCTCCCCTAAGTTAGCTCTTCCTCCAGTCTTGCTGGTGTTAGTCACTGTGCTCATGCTGAGGGCATGGGCACGAGACTTAGCATCCAGGTCCTGTGTAACCTTGGGCAACCTCAGTTTTCTCATCTGACAAAGGGACACATATTCACACATATCACCTGTAAATAATCCACTGGCAGGCAGAACTTTGTAAAGTTTAACAAAGTAGCATGTGACAGTGACAATAGTGACATACATTTTCTTGCAATAATTAAGCAGAAGCTGCTACCATCAGCTGTCTCCCTGCAATCTGTGAGTCTACACCCAGCACTTGACGTTGCTCACAACGTTCATGCTTGGAATGCAGGACGCGATCACCCAGCTGTCTATCTCCCAATCCGTTCACCTAAGAGTTTGCTGAGCTGCTATTAGGTGCCAGGCACCCCCTCCTGCTTCTAAAAAAAAAAAAACCCTCTCCTCTCCTTTCTTCCTTTTCCGTTGGTCCCCCTTCTGCTTTGTGATTACCTCCCCCCAACTCTTTCTGCTTTTCTCCTTTGTTCCCGGAACAATTGCAGAGGCAAAGGAAAACATGACTGTAGCTTCCCTTATTCCCCCAGCCACTGGGAATTAGGGTAGCAAGAACCACAACCCTCAGCCCTCTGAGCTTAGGCTGCCTAGCAGAATTCCACAGACTGAATGGCTTCCCAAACTGAAACATGTTTTTTCCCCATGCTCAAGGCCGGAAGTCCATGATCAAGGTGCTGACAATGTTGGTTCCTGGCTTGCAGATGGCTATCTCCTCACAGGGTCCTCACATGGCCTGTTTCCTGATGTCCAGGCATCACTCGTGTCCCTTCCTCATCTTATAAGGAAACCAGTCCTACCTATTGCATTAGGGCCTTATTCTTACGAACTTACTTAACCCTAATTACTTTCTTTAGAGGTCCATCTTCAAAAACAGTCATATGAGGGGGTTAGGGTTTCGGTAGATGAAAACTGGGTCTGGGGGAGAGACACAGTTCAGTCTGTAACATCCGCCACTCTGAATATAAAGATGAGGGCAGCCCAAGTGTCCAGACCAAATTTCACCCTGAACTTTAAAGGACCTGTCTACAAAACTTTAAGCAAATGTCCATCCCTGGCCCCACCTAGACGTTCTGCAGAGATCCAGAAGCTCTTTTTTCTGGCACCAACCAATTGTGTGACTGTAAGCAAGGCCCTTCTCTGAGGCTCAGCTATAAAATGACATTTAAAAAAAAAAGAAAAGGAAAGGAAAGAAAACACAAAACCTACTTAATATATTGTCAGGAGATTTTAATAAAATGTTAAATGGGAACATGTTCTATTAATGTTAGTGGGTCAACAGTGTTTGAGCATTGAGGATACTTACAATCTATTGAGAAATTTCTAGCTATCAGGGACCAAGCCTGCACATAACATGCATGCTTCCATTCGTGGCAATGACTTTGGAAGAGGAGGTACCATTGTTACACCCATTTGGCCTCAAGGCTCAGAGAAGGCAAGTATCTAGCCCAAGATGACACAGTTAGCAAAAGGCTGACAGAACCAGGCCCAACGGATTCTCCATTCCCCTCAGTCCTGCTGCTGTCATTATTATAAAGATACAGACCTACCTGGCAGGGGAGCTTCCTTTACCCGAGATCATCTGCAATGAGAGGTAGGGAAGCTGCCCTGTATCTCCCCCTAGAAGGCCTTCAGGAGCTCTGTGAACCATCGAAACAAAGCCCCTGGCACAGACACCAACATCTATTTCATTCCTTATTAAGGAAGGCCAAGACAGGGCAGGCCTCTCGATGCTTCATTAGGGGAACATCAGGACACGTAAGGACTATAATGAAAGGAGAACTGAAGAGGGTGTCTATGGGCAAAGCCCAGAGCTACTCTTGCTTAAGCCCCTGCAGAGTTCTAGAGAAGGAAGGGAGGCCACAGACAGGGCTGGACACGGACAGGAACAGATGAGCTGAAGATTCCACATAAGAGCCGAAGCCTTCTGGCCAGTGGGGCAAATCCAGGAACTAGTTCCCATTTTGGCTTCTCCCTACCTGTATGACCCCAGGCAAGACCATCTAACTTGATGGGCCTCAATGTTTCAATCTATAAAATGGAGATAATAATGCCCACCTGCCAGGGTTTTTGGAAGAATGCAATCATTTTCTTTCTTCTTTTCTTTTTTTTTTTTTTTTAAATGGGCAGGTCCAGGGTATGACTTTCTCCCTGCTGGTCTCAGTGAATTTCCACAAATATTAACTCCAGGGCTTTCCAGGATGCAGATTGCCCAGAAGCCCCCACCAAGAATTCCAATCCAGCATAGCTGGGGCAGAGCCCAGGAAATTGCCTTATAATGAACACTCCAGGTAATTCTTACGTGGGAAGGGGATCTTGCTCCCCACCTAGGGAAATACCAGCAGTAAAGAGTAGGGCTTAATATTAAGCAATTAAAAAAATCCTAGTGTATGAGGGTACTGCAAGAGATTTAGAGTCAAGATATTTGGCTTCCAATCTCATGCTGTTCGTGATGCAGGAAATGCTTATCATTGACGGACTTCAGTTTTTTCCCAGGTGACATGGACAAAACACCCTGAACAATTGTTTTAAGAAGTAAAATGATGTGCATCAAAGCTCCTAGCAGGTTACCTGGAAAATAAGTGTTCAATATTATTATTTTTTTTTGAATTTTAAAGAATTTATTTATTTGAGAGAAAGAGCATGAGGACTGGGGAAAGTAAGAAGCAGGCTCCCCGCTCAGCAGGGAAGCCAATGCGGGGCTCGATCCCAGGACCCTGGGATCATGACCTGAGCTAAAGGCAGACACTCAACCGACGGAACCCCCAGGCACCCCTTATTCTTATGACAGACTCATTTTCACCTGGTCCTTGAAAGGAACTTGTAATACCCCACAACCGTGGAAACCCATGGGTAGAAACAGGAGCACAAAAGATTTTTTCCACCTTAATTCCAACCTCACAATTTGTTTAACCAAGCAGTTTACAGGGGGCAACAATAATTGGTGGTTTTAAATGCTTCGATACCACCAGGCGCTGCAATCCCGATAAATCATCCCCGACATATGCCCAGCTCCTCCAAGTGACAGATGACAAACAAAAGCAGGACAAGGTCCTCCATCACAGGCGGAATCATTGAGTTAATGGAAGAATTATTGCTTCTGAAATCCACTCCAGTCCTATTGAGGGGAACGTTCCAATTTATCAAAGCCAAATGAACATTAATTGCAGCAGTCTGGTAAGTTTTCCAGCCGTTATGACCTTCATTGAATTTTAATCCAAAACAGATAAGATTTCCTTCCACACAAGAGGAAACAACACAATTAGCTCAAAATGACAGCTAGATTAGGAAGCAGGCACAGGCAAACCACATACACACGTTGGTACTCACATGCACCCCCCACCCCGGTGAAAACACGGATTCCGCTTGGCTTAAAAACCCAGCACAAAGGAGGTAAGTAGAGAAATGATGAATAAATACAATCACACATCTGCATATACCACCCCCCTTCCCCGCCCCACAAGATGGAAAAGGTAGCAGGCAGTAATGGAGACAGAATTTCTGTTAACTGCTGTAATTAATGTTATGTCTCATTGGGGAGAGATTAGGAAAAAACAGAGAGGGAAGGAAGAAAAAACAAGTATTATTTTGCTATTAAAGACGCCCTTGAGCTGGGGAACATTAGCAGCAGAAGTTTGAATTGGGTAATTGTTTGACTGTATGGGTGGATGTGCAGACAGGGCGATTAGCACGAGGCACTGAAACAGAGCTGTGCGGAACCTGTGTGTTTACACTGCCGCAGCACGTAGCCAGAGTCCTTCTGTGGAGCACAGATCACAGCTGGGGGACGTCTAGCAAGTGCGGCACGGCGGGGACCACCCACCCACTGAGACACACAAGGACATGTGTACGCGCTGTGCCCCAGTCTAGCCCCCAAAGCTAGCTCCGGCACGGACCTGTCACGAGACACCCAGTCCCTCAGAGACCTCTGGGCTTAGTTTCCTGTATTTTCACTCTAAAATGAGGTCATTGGACTAGATGTGTTTTAAAGAGGCAGAAGGGTTTTTGTGGATTTATTTTATTTTATTTTATTTTATCATTTTGAGAATTAAATTGGAAGTGTTGGTTGTCCTCACTTCCAAGCATTCACGATGAGGAAGAACCAGTCGTCATTATCCACAGTCCAGAGTCAGGCCTCTCCTACCAACACACGGCGTGGTAACTCAATGGTTATGACGATGGACCCCTCCCTGAAAGGTCCTTTCCCCTCTTTGCCCTAGTAGAAGAAATGTCTTAGAGAGATCACCTGGACTCAGAAACAATTTTTTTTTTTTAAGATTTTATTTATTTATTTGACAGACAGAGATCCCAAGTAGGCAGACAGGCAGGCAGAGAGAGAAGGAAGCAGGCTCCCTGCTGAGCAGAGAGCCTGATGTGGGGCTCGATCCCAGAACCCTGGGATCATGACCTGAGCC